>NC_134800.1:54532648-54547648 GCF_046742065.1 Oratosquilla oratoria
TCAAACCTCGTCGGCTGGGGGAGTTCTCAATACTTAGGGCGTAGGACTGCATTCATCGTCAGCTTCAGCTTCAGCGCCATTTTCAGCGCGGCCGCTGCCCTCAGCATATCCAGTAAGTCTTTACGTCGTAATGTGGGTAGATACTGGGCCTTGCTTGCCTCGTTACTGCTATATTAGTTCTATTCTGTTTAACATCGGGCCATCTTATTCAGATGTTTGTTTGGTAGGGGAGTTAGAGGGTAATACACACACACACACACACACACACACACACACACACACACACACACACACACACACACACACACACACACACACACACACACACACACACACACACACACACACACACACACACACACACACACACACACACACACACACACACACACACACACACACACACACACACACACACACACACATGCATACACACACACACACACACACACAAAATATATATTCCCTACATACACACAAATAGAACTGGTATCATACGTGACGCCCTCAGCAACTCGTAGATCAACTCACTGGCATTAACCGTCAGGCAACACGGATTATGAAGATCGTCTTCCTGATCCCTCAGAGAATCACGGGGAGTGTCTTGGTCCAAGTGGATTAATTGATACAATCCAGTTGTCACTGACCTGAGCAATTTCTTTACCTAAATTTCTTGGCTTGGTGACGTACTCTAAAGATTTTGTTTTGGGTGAAGCGAGACGATAGCATCTAGCTAAAGTATGGAATCAAGACAGAATGGAGATCCTTCAGCTGCATGAGATCGTCTGGCCTCAGGCTGAACAAAATGTCTAAAGGGCGTCACCATGATGAAGAGATTGACAGGACTCCTCAAAATTTGACTTGAAGGATAAATGGAGAGTTCCACGTTCAATGGACTCGAAATAAAAGAGAGCATTTTTCGCAACTTAACTTTATAATACCACGATTCCTCAGAAATTCTTCCACTCAGAATGGGTATCCCTTCCCTAACATTCACACACTTCTTTGCAGACAGGTGGCTCCTCCTAGCGCTGGCGGCCTTCATCAAGCTCTTCATCACCTCATCGATGTACGTGGTCTTCCTCATAGGCGCCGAGCTCTTTCCAACATCGATCCGGTCGTTCTCCTTGGGGATAACCTTAGTCGTCTCGTTAGCTGTCTGTTCTGCTTCACCTTATATCGTAGGGGTGAGTAGGTCTCCCTGCAGTCGGGGCTTTATGTCCTATAATCACTTATGTTTAGAGGCTGGTACTTAGGTAAGGTCACCATGAGGTCATACTGGAGATGCAACGTTCCTCAGGATGGCTCCGATTGACCTTCGACCCCCATATGTTTTGGCACTGCTCTTCTGGGAGATTTCATTGAGGAATACGGTCTCATTTCTCCATGGAAGGTAATAGAATGAGTTTGGTCTCCTACGACACAGAAATCCCCACCTTTTTCTGAGCTACTGACCAAACAAGACGAACGAGAAAGGACCGAATAGAAGGAATAGGGGAGGGCAGGGGTTCAGGAAAGAAGGAAATATAGGGAAGGGTTTTCAAATACAATACCAAAAAATAAAAAATAAAAAAACTCCTCTAGTGGACGGGATTATGTGTGGAATGCCGAAAAAAGAGGCTATTTGGTAAAAACAGAAGCAAGAAAAACAATTCGGAAGACGGAAAGAAATCTTGTGTGGCGTCCGTTGGAAGTGGCCACAAAAGTGGATACAAGATGTGAGATTGCAGAGCATTATCAGGCAAGTGTATACTCGATAAAGATGAGGCAAAGGAAGCATGAAAAAAAAATGGCGGTTGATGAAGGAGGGAGATTCAGAGGAGGATGTGTAGACTAGGTGTTTATTTTACAATAAATAAATAGAAATATATGCATGGTGGTGAAGAAGTGTACATGGCGTTTGTGGACCTGGAGAAAGGATATGACAGAGTGGGCAGAGTAGCAATGTGGAGGGGGCGCGGGAAGGTAACAGCATGATTCCTTTTACTTTTCGAAACGATTTTTTTTTTTTTTTTTTTTTTTTTACAAGTTCCTTTACTGTCTCGAAAGTTTGTGCAAGTGCATATAGCTTGTTCAATTTTGCACGGAATGCATCACAGCTAGGAAAACGGATTACACTTGGTAATTTCTCTGCTGACAAAACAAGACTAAATTCCACCTCCTTTCATTACAGCTGGAGATCAGCCTTCAATACTGGTTAATGGTGGGCTTGTCCCTCGTTGGCCTCTTGTGTTCCATGCTGGTTCCCGAGACACTCGGACTGCCGCTGCCTCAGACCTTCGAAGAAGCGGAGAACACTCACAAGTATCGCTCTCTAACAAGTTGTATCCATCACTGGAACTATAGTAAGTACATGCCGGTAGCCACTGAGGAAGAGCTCGTCGACGTTTGTCAAGAAAAGAAAAAGGAAGTTGGTGGAGGAGTTGGAGGAGGAGGAGGCGAGAAAACTGAGGGATGAAGACTACATGAGTTACAGAGAGACACGGCACCCATGTGAGGAGGAATGAGGAGACTACAGACCGTGGTGAAGATCACAAAAGCTGGACCAGATATCTTCCTCCCTAGGATCCTCTCCTAGCACAGCAACTTGGGAACCACCAATCAAGTAACCAACCAATCATCGGCCATTGTGATGAACAAAGAAAACGTCTCCCAACTTTTTCCATGAGTTGTACAACTGCGCCAAATTCTGTCACTTCACCCTTGCAAAATTCTTTGTCCCGTCTCTCCATCTTCTCTTTGGATTCCTTTTTTACACATATTATCATCTCGTGGAGTTCAGCTCCATAATATTCATCATTAAGTGCCATTAATGTATTTTGGGTTAGGTTGTGTCCATGGGGTCAACTGTTCTGATAGAGGGTAAAAGGATAAAAGTACATTTTCATTCACATAATCTACACGTCAAAATGTAGAAAAATGTTTTCATACAATTTTGCATAAAATGGAATACGTAGGAGTGTAGATCACTGATGGGTTTCTTTGACGCAGGAATCATTCGTATCAGCGCCCTGAAACGTTTCACAGGGTTTACTAAGGTATTCACTTGACTCCATTTGACCTTGAGTTCCCTTTACAACCAGCAAAATCGCCTGGCGTTAATCAAAATAAAATTCTTAGACATGCCACAGTCGGTGTACGACGTTATACACAACACACGCATGTGTGAGTGTGTGTGTGTGTGTGTGTGTGTGTGTGTGTGTGTGTGTGTGTGTGTGTGTGTGTGTGTGTGTGTGTGTGTGTGTGTGTGTGTGTGTGTGTGTGTGTGTGTGTGAGAGAGAGAGAGAGAGAGAGAGAGAGAGAGAGAGAGAGAGAGAGAGAGAGAGAGAGAGAGAGAGAGAGAGAGAGAGAGAGAGAGAGAGAGAGAGAGAGAGAGAGAGAGAGAGAGGGAGAGAGAGAAAGAGGGAGAGGGAATCTAAAATTTTGCGCTGTCATAAATGTATCTTATTTTACCATAAAACATACAATTTATGTCGTCATCGGGTTCTATACTTTGGCTTATTGTGATCCCTCCTGTCGGCCTTTTCCCAGTTTTCCCTTCCTTAATTCTCCTTTTCCTAAATAGCATGTTCCCCTTCCTATGTAATGGTCGTCTTCCATTTCTTATTCACTGTATTTGCTCGCATGAGCACCTTGAAGACATAGGAACATTAGAATGAAGGAGACTGCAAGGGAACATACGGCTTACAAGACGCCATTTCTTACAGACTTTGTACAATGATGTAATGCCTCACTCTCACAATCCCATCCCCGTTGTACAATGATGTTTGTGAATGGCCATTTTTTATGTTTACCAGCAGATCTACTTTCATCATTGTTCTCGCCTATTACCAGTAGGTCTGTATTATCAACAGTCATGTTAGGATAGCTGTTTACCACATTTGAAATATCGTTCATGTACCAAATGCAAACACCCATTGATTTCTCAGGACGATGCAAATGCATTTTTCACAGATGCTGGCATCAACAATTTTGTATAGAAAAAGACATATTTATTGTAAGGGAAGTACAATGTATATGAGACTCATGAAATCCTCAGCAGCGACAGATGTGTTCATAGAGTTTCTAAAGTAATACGATGGGTCAGGTGTAGGTGCTCACAAAAGTGCATGATGAACATGACTGGCACCATTACTGAGCCTTGAAGCACTCCACTTGTTACCTGATTTCTTGTCATGCAACTCACTTTACCAATAAAACCTCATGTAGTTACTTTAGTTGTTTAACAAAACACCAGAATATATTTTGAATGTGCATGGTTAGCAGTGAATATCCTTTAGAGCCTCTTATATAGTGCAGTGACTAGGCCATTATAGATATCTATGTTGTTAATAAAATCGTGAAATTGAATTACTTTACGACATGGAAGCCTGTGTATCTAAGGACAACACGGTTATAACGGTTTGTAATAAAACCGTGATCGGTAGAGATGTGGGCTTGGTGGTGATGGAGGACGGCTATCAGCAGTTTTACCACCTCGCCTGGTTACTAAGAAGTACTCTGCGGGAACCGGATAGTTCCTGATCAGAAGTTTGTCGTCAGAGACGCGGGTAGTGTTTGATCACTGGAGTGTCGTCACAGCGTGTTCCAGCGAAAGAGAAGTGAAGAAGGGGAGGATATTTTTTTGAGTGAAGACTGTTTTGTGCACAACACAATGGCCACAGAGTTTGAAGACATCTTGAAAAAGTCAGGGGGTTATGGACGGTACCAGAAGAGGATCTTGTTCCAGATCATGGTCCCTGCTATCTTCTACTCGAGCTTGCAGGTAAGAAGAGCTATTTCCCATAGTAGTTGCTACTTCTACGCAGTTTGTCATAAATAGTAATTAATCCTACAACTATTTAGGTTCACATCCTTTGTGCATGCCCCGTGAAATATTCTACTAAACGCATCTAACTTAAGATTCATTGGTGAGAATTCGTCAACGGTTATGTGGCTGCCATGAGGTTGTCATTAGTTGTCCGTCCAAGGCGTCGTCAGGTTATATCCATTTGCGTACAATTACCAACAAACACTTCCAGTGATATAAGAAAAAACATATCAGACCAGGAAATGAGAATTTCATTCTACTTAGTATACTCTAATTCTCTAGTGAGATTATTCAGGATAATGAAATTAAAAGCAAAATCTATACGATTAATTTCAACTTGAAATATCTTGAGTTGTATTTTCTTTAAAAACATCCTGGAAGATTCATTATATCATAAACGCTAAGAACATTCTTTAGAGAAAAAAACTGTTGTTCTTTCATATCATGATAACTATAAACTTTCCTATGTACTTATGAACATCTTTATTTATGTTGCATTTAAGAATATGAGCACCGTCAATAATTTGTGTATGTATATATATATATATATATATATATATATATGTGTGTGTGTGTGTGTGTGTGTGTGTGTGTGTGTGTGTGTGTGTGTGTGTGTGTGTGTGTGTGTAAATATATATATATATATATATATATATATACACACACACACACACACACACATATATATATATATATATATATATATATATATATAAATATATATATAAATATATATACATACATACATATATACACATACTGAATGGTCCCCAGTACATAGATATTCATCTTTTCAACCATATTAATTTACACTTTAATCCCATGCCATCACGGTCAAGATTGACAAGGAGTTCTATGAAAGCATATACAGAAACTGATACGTAGTCAAACTATGGACTCGAACCAAGCTGAGACGTAACAAGTGCAGTGACTTAAACCATTGCGCTATCAAGAGGGATATAAGTTGAAAACAATTTCTTATATTTATATGCTTGAGTTACATACATATACACGAATTTTACGTTCAACCCACCCCTGCCATGATAGTGCAATTAGTACGTGTACAACAACTCTTCACTACGATTTGTACCTGACACACCAAACATCCCTACTACTACATCTATTGACTTATCCCCTACTCTAGCATTGAGATTCCCTAACATTTCTACATTTATATTGCTCCCAGAACTCCTGTCATGTAATGCTTTCCGTCTCTCACCTCCTGCCACCTCCCTCTACGTCGCCTCACCTCATTTCACTCTTTATCAGGCTTGTGATCCAGGCCTACCAGATTTCGTTTATCACTAGATCTTGGAGGCGTATCATTCACAAGCGATAAAGAAGTGGCAATGCCATGCTGACAAGGGTGTTGCAGACTTTTTTCTTCTCTTTAGTTCTTTCCTTTGGTGATGAGATGGAGCCACAGACTGGTTCATAGGAGGAACCATCCTCCCTACTTTTACCTTTCTCTTGTCGTGTATTTGGGGATTTCATTATTGCTGACAGAGTTGTTCACCCTTTACGCATTTACTGAATGTAACAGATTATCCATTCCACTGGCTCATTAACGTCTGGATTTTTTAAAACAGAAATATCTTTTACACGGGTTAAGTTTATTTTACTCTTAATACTTTCGTCCGTTTTCAGGGTGCTCTCCCAGTGTATTCCCTCTATTTTGTTTAGTGATGTTCTAGTGGGGGGTGGGGAACTGCATGTACACTGTCAGCTCGTAGATCCAGCCTCTCTAAACAGTGAATCAATTGTCTCTGTACTGACAGATAGACACACACACACACACACACACACACACACACACACACACACACACACACACACACACACACACACACACACACACACACACACACACACACACACTAAAAACACACACACACACACACACACACACACACACACACACACACACACACACACACACACACATATATATATATATATATATATATATATACATATGTATATATACTAGAGCGAAATGACTCGTATCTGTACAATTATAAGTTCCACAAAATGCTCACTGTCAGACTGAAAGAAACTTGAAAAGGCAAAACCCTCTACACTTCGGATTCCAACCGCGACCCATGTTTGTAAGGTATAGTGATTACAAAAGGTGTTTATGCCATGTGTGAGTTCAAGGAGATAATTGCCGACCAGAAATCTCATCTCCAAACGTGAAATTGTGTCTGAAGACACGAGAATCAGTACAGAGGAGAATGACCAAAATGATACATGGGCTTACGTAGACAGACTTAGGCACCTTAATTTATACCCTCTAGAACAGCGTTTTTTAACCTTTTTCCACTTGCGTAGCCTTTAAAGTAAATTGCATGTCTCAAGGAACCCCTGCGCAAAAAACAAAAAAACAAAAAAAACACATGTACCATATCTTTCTCATTTCATTTTCATCGTAATAATAGGTTAGATAGGATGATGTCTATATTACGTTATTGCAATAACCAAGAATATATTGTGCGTGTTTAGTTATATTATGTATATGAAATTAAATCAAAAATCAAAAGTGCATTAGCTTATCTCACTTGTTCTCGCGGAACCCTTAGGCAACTTTTGCGGAACCTTAGGGTTCCGGGGAACCCTGGTTGAGAAACGCTGCTCTAGAAAGACGCCGAGCGCGGGCTGTTCTAAGAGGTGTTCAAGTGGATCAATGGCTTTAATAAAGGGGATGCAGACAAGGTCATCGCATTGAAACAACAAGACTCGTTGTAGTGGATTGAAATTGGACAAATCTAGATTTAAGAAAGAAATAGGCAACAAGTGGTTTATTAATAGAGTGGTCAACGAATGGAATAGACTTAGTAACCATGTAGTGAGCGTTGAAACTATCAGTTGTTTTAAGAAACGGTTAGACAACTTTATGGATGGGGGTGACAGGTGGTAATGGACATGGAACTGTCTAGTGTAGGCTTTATGGTCTCTTGGAGTTTCCTTCTTTCTTATGTTCTTATGACCATTGTCCTCTGGGTATATCAAAATTAGGCTGTTCTTCGATAACAGTTGATTCAGCAATCTTCCTCATGAAACCACAACTGGATATGAACACTAGTTTGTCCGTTTCCCAAATCAATCAATTGGTGACATACTCGTTTGGACACAGGGGAGACCAGTAAGGTTGGTTACACAAAGTTTCGTGGAACAAATAGTTTCTTTCACTCAGCCAGTGGGATTTTCGTGTGCTATGTATACTCTTAAGGGCCATTTACACGGTCAAACAGTTTGACAAACCCGGTTTGTCAGGTAAGCGTTTGAAGTGATGTTTGACCGTGTGAATGGGGTATTTGGTCGTCAAACACGTTTGTCGAACGTGTTTGACAACCAAATACCTTATTCACACTGTCAAACATCACTTCAAACACTTGTTTGACAAACCAGGTTTGTCAAACCGTTTGACCGTCTAAATGCCCCTTTACGCTTGCTGACCCCTCACCGCCGATACTATCTGCCTCCATTGTCGGTCTTGCGCATTTGTCATCCATTCTTCCGTATTCTCTATCCCAGCACTTCTTAGGCCTTGTTTGATGTTATCCATCCATTCTCTTCTGGGTCTTCCTACTGATCTTCTTCCACCGGTAATTCTTTCCGTCGTGACCTTTCTTGGGATTCTGTCCATTTCCATTCGGGCGACATGACCAGCCCATTGCATTCGTCTTGCCTTTATTGTACTTACGATGCTTCCTTGCGTGTGTTATGTATACAAAAAGATTTACTTCTTGCTTTCAGGCCAACCTGATCGTGTTCCAGACGGTAGTGCCCCCATACTGGTGTGATGTCCCTGGCAGAGATAAGACCGACTACACCATGGAACAGTGGAAAAACCTTACGCTTCCTGAGTGCGTCACATATTCTCTTCATTAGACTCATTTAAAACACACATTTTTCAGTCAAGACAAAGTAAGCTCGGTGAGCAATGGGTTTATAATATTTAGGTTTAGGAACAAAAGGGCACAATGGTGTGTGGATTGAAACCCTTTATGGCATTCGGCCAAATCTCTATTGGCTTCCATAGTCATTGGACGATTGTATAGCATGGTCTTTATCGGACATCATTTTGTCCGTGAAAAATACATCCAATAAAGAGATCAAAATGGCTTTGCTTGAAATGAAGTGATAGAAAAACGACGTAATTGAAAAAAAAAAAAAAAAATCTGAGAGGTCCCTTGTAATGTCGTTGTGTTTTGGTCTAGGAAGTGTAGTAGGACTTTTAGGGTACCGAACGAAAGATCCCGTCAGGAGACTCGAGAATTCTTTCTTTTGTTTCCACACTAATCCTACACCGCCAAGCCAGAGTCCTCGATTCGGGTCTTGAGATTTTTATGTCTATGACTTTCCTACAGATCTAAAGTCACCCCGGGTTCGCTGTCCAAATGCTACCAGTACAACGTTACCTTTGTCAACTCGACCTTGGTGGTAAATCATCAAAAGCTTCGTAAGTCCGATACAGACTTTCTATACATATAAAGAAATCAGATACAAGTTCGGTAAATGTCATTGGCAATGTCTCTACACTGAAACACCCTACGTGTAATTCGGGACGATGACGATACGGCCATGATTGGAGGCGTCAAGATCGAGAGAATACAAGGTCTACTCAACAGCTATCCAGTATATAAAGACTATATAGGAAAGACGGGAAAGCTCACGGAGAGCCGCATCGTCCACATACATTTTACTGTGCGGCTCTCTCACTAGATGGCGTTTACGTCAATCACCAGTTTTAACTGCATCGTCTGTTTCTTTATTAAATATGTCAAAGATAAACCACAAGAACATTTTTCCAAAATTAAACCCCCATTTTAACGGTTGCAGAACATGAAATAGGTAAGTCTCCCAGAAACTCTGTGGTGCCTGTACGTTTTCTCTTTTACCTTACCTAACATTTTCACTTACGTTTTCACCATTTTCTCTGTGGGCTCCCCTTCAGATGACGTCACAACATGCGCGCGAGCAGACCTTATATTCTCTCGATCTTGGGAAGCGTTATCGTCTGCTGAGTTTGGGCACAGGGGAGACCAGTAGTGTTGGTTACACAATGATGTCTTATCTAATCAACCCTCAAAGACTGCACCATCTCCTAAGGGATAGAACGGTGCTCCTGCAGTGATCTCTCAATGCTGAACAATTTTATATGGATTCAGTAGAGCAAAATGAGATGAGTAAATTTAGAGATAAAATTCCCCAGTGGAAATGTAGACTAAATCTCACGAGCATAGCTTTTATCCTATATATTACAAATAGGTAAATGTGATTAAGTAAACATACGTACACACACACACATACACACACACACACACACACACACACACACACACACACACACACACACACACACACACACACACACACACACACACACACACACACACACACACACACACACACACACACACCTCGTGGCGCTGTGGTTAGAGTTCTTGCCTGCCACTACGGCGGTCCGGATTCGACTCCTGCCCAAGGCTGAAATAATTTCAGTATCGCTTCGCTGCGGGGTGTTACTCCAACTTTCGTGGGCGGGGAGTTGGGTGTGTGTGTGTGCGTGTAAGGTCACAGTATTACCCATAGATCGGTCATACGAGCTCTGAGCTCTCAACCGGGAGGTTAATAACTGTCGATCACGAGTCCAGCACATGATCCAAAGACCAAGGTGGATCACACACAATTTTCCTCCCTAATTCCTGTTCCACTGACACTAACGTTGCTCCTCCACCCGCTAAGCTTTTCCCTAACGACCTCCTCCTCTTCCTCCTCCTCCCCTATGCCGCCACCCAGGTTGCCAGCTGCGCTGGGACCACGACGAGACGTCCTTCAAGGAGACGGTGGCTACGAAACTCAATTTGTTCTGCGACAAGGAAGGGTTTGCCCAGACCATCTACTCCGTCAACGCGGCCGGGAACGCGGTGGGCACGTTCTTCTTGCCCCTCATCGCTGACAAACTGTAATTTTTTTTTTTTTTTTTTTTTTTTAAGGCCCTTGTACTCTGAGTAAATGCCATATTGTTGTTTTATTTTCTTATGCTTTGATAATTCAACGTTTTCGGTAATCGTGAACCAGTTGATGAACAAGCACGCATGTATAGGCTATGTGTAAAGTGAGATAGAGTGCAATGCAATAAAGTATATTACAATATAGGACAATACAGTATAATACAATACAGTATAATACAATATAATACAATAAATACAATACAATGTATAATGCAACGGGTTACCCTTAGAGCTGGCCGAAAGCTGATGTTCTTCGTGGCCGTCGCAATCTCTGTGGTCTTCAACTTCATGGCGTTGCTGGTCCCGACCTACAGCCTCCACTTGACTTCCAGGTTCTTCGCTGGCCTCGCCTACGAGAGCAACTGGGAGATGCCCTTCGTTATCGGTGAGTAATGACAGGAGGAGGAAGCAGAGGAGGAGGAGAAAGAGGGAGAGGAAGAGGAAGAGGAAGAGGAAAAAGAGGAAAAGGAAGAGGAAGAGGAGAAGGAGGAAGAGAAAGAGAAAGAGAAAGAGGAAGAGGAAGAGGAAAAGAGGAAGAGGAAGAGAAGAAAGTCAGCGGAGGTATTCACACACAACCACGCAGTTTTTCCTTGACTATGGGGGTGCCGTCGCGGTTTCCGTGCGGTCCAGACCTTTATTGTGAGCAGGGTCTTAGTGAAATGTTCAAATCATCCATCGTTGACTGAGGCTGTACACAGTTTACCTAAACGATCCGAAGATGGTCCTCACTAATACATTGATTTTTTTTTTTTTTTTTTTTTTTTTTTTTTTTGTGATTCTTAGATTTGACAGAATTATATATCTTATGAAGCAGAAGAAAAAAAACCAATAAGAAATACTGGTACACTGTAACTCACTGACGCCTAAGAACTACAAAACAAAAAAGTGCGTAATATTAAAAACACTTGCCTTGTTTAGATAAACTGAGTGTTGTGAATTGGATCTCCATATATGGTCAGTCAGGGAAACGCAGAAGTGCATTGGCTTGTTCATGGGAAGCGAACACCAGGGGACGTGCAACCTCGCTCATAAGCCGACGCCAATCTTAAAGGTTTCCTATAGCACAGTGTTTCTCAACCAGTGGTCCGCAAGACGGGGAATTCAACATGTTTTAGTTAATGCAGTCTTCTCTCATGTATATATATATATATATATATATATATATATATATATATATATATATATATATATATATATATATATATATATATATATATATATATATATATATATGTGTGTGTGTGTGTGTGTGTGTGTGTGTGTGTGTGTGTGTGTGTGTGTGTGTGTGTGTGTGTGTGTGTATTAATATATATTGCTCATAACCTAAAAGGAAACCGGAAAAAATAGAATTCCCAAGCGCTTGGGGATTCTAGTTTTTTCCGGTCTCCTTTGTGGTTATCAGTGGTTTATTGGATCACTTAATTTTGTGATCTTTCTGCATATATATATATATATATATATATATATATATATATATATATATATATATATATATATATCAAGGACTATTATTACACAGGACGTGCGCACCCAGATCTCTGGGTCCGCTAGCGGAGGTCATTGCTTTCTTTGTAACCTAACATTTTATATTGGACAAGTATAGCAAAACTAGAAACCTAACATTGTATATAGGACAAATATATCAACTATCGTTCCGGGCATGGAGCGTTACATTGTAACGGAATACCCCTAGAATTCAATCAACAAGTAAGTGTGTGTGTGTGTGTGTGTGTGTGTGTGTGTGTGTGTGTGTGTGTGTGTGTGTGTGTGTGTGTGTGTGTGTGTGTGTGTGTGTGTGTGTGTGTGTGTGTGTGTGTGTGTGTGTGTGTGTGTGTGTGTGTGTGTGTGTGTGTGTGTGTGTATGTGTGTGTATGCATCATTTGTAAGTTTAATCTTGCGTACACGCAATCTTTCTAAAATAAATAAATAAAATAAAATAATAATTATTTTTGTATACGTGGATTACCTCCACCTCTTTCCCTCCTCAGTCATGGAGCTCAACGAGCCGGAGAAGCGAGCCCTGGTCTCCTTCGTAGTGTTCTTTGTGTGGGCTCTTGGGATGTGCGCCACCACCCTCGTCGCCTGGCTCCTTCCGAACTGGATCCACGCCTCGGGGCTGGTCACCGTCTTCGGTATCTTCATCTTCATGCTCTGGAGGTACGCTCGAGGTCCTTTTCGCAAAAACTCAAGAAATACATAATTCCAGATACTAGACTGTTACGTACACTCTTTTGCTATATTACAGAATAGTGAAAGTAAAATTAATTAGTTCCTGCTGGGTTTAGTTATATTTTATTGCGTTACAGAGCAGTTCCGGAATCGCCTAGATGGTTGCTTTCTCGAGGGCATTATGGGAAATGTGCGGACATTATTGCAAAGGTGAGCCTCGCATAAAAACTGGTCTTCTTGAAAATATTTCCGGAACATAACTGGGAATAAACATTTTATTCGGTCCTCATCTAATGCCTAGTTAGTCTACTGCAGAAGAGTTTGAGCTCGTCGGCATTTGTAAACAAATCTTTGGGCACTGGAACTTCAAGGGCACACTTTACTCCATTTCAACTAATATGTCACTGGTAATTTCACCCAAGACATGTTTGGTTGGTGACGTTAGATGTGAAACAAGGGGTTCTTAACTAAAGGGTCACGAACCATCAGAGTTCCACAGGGGTTCACAATGGGGACCATAAGGCAAAAGCCAGTAGTAATAAGATGCTTGGAGATTTCTTTCATGGTTGAATTGCTACACAGAGGGCAAAAAGACAGCAATACATAAGTATGAAGGATGATAAGAACTCGACCTTCGGACGGTGTTCGTCATTCAGAGGAAGGGAAGTACCTTGCGCCATGCAGCGTCGCTGGGAATGAGGGTGGTGGAGAACAGTGGGATCCCCGATGTACGAACGACTCGCTATACGAACAAATTGAAGAACGGGTGACTTTTCCTAATGAAATAGAATTCGCATATCAGGCTGAAGTTTGAGACACAAAAAATGAAAAACATATATGCTTTCCATTTTTTTGTACTTTTATATTGGACTTGGTCGTGGATTGAAACGAATTTACCTAACGAATGATTCGGTTAACGAAAGGACTGCTCGCATATCGAGCCATCCACTGTCTGTCGTAATTTCTGTTCGCTCGATGAAGGAATCGAAATCCTTGTTTGTTTGTTGCAGGTTGCGAAGATCAACGGCAAGGGCAAGCCTCCCAGAGACCCACTGATTCAGCAGCTAAAGAAAGTCAAACTGGACCAGCAGAGAACTTTCTTTATCCCCCACGTATATAAGTAAGTCCTTCCTCAGGCCAGAAGGCGATAAACTTACGAGGGAGACACATGAGGTGTCCAGAAACAGAAGGGCATCCCCGGCACTTTTACTGATTTTGAGTTAAACGCGCCTTTCACGATCCCTGCTTGCATAAACAATTAAAAATGGCGGGGATGCCTCTCTGTTTCTGGACGCGTCATATCACAATATATTCCTTCATCCAATTCACTTTTGTTTGTCTCATTTCATTTTGTTACTCTCCCATCCGTCTGGCCTTGGACAAATCTCTGTTCTAAGAAAAGTGAACTATTACCGTTTCGAAATAGTAATTTGTAAATTCATTAAATACAATAAGTAAATTAAGTAGAATAAGTAGATTAAGTACATCAAATAGATTACAATTGTAAATTGTAATTGAGATATTTGTATGACAAAAAAATATCACTGCTCGGACCCACTTGCTTGTCTTTGTGCACTGAGATGGGGAAGGGACCACAATCATACAAAGTCCGGGGAAAGGACCTCCTCGGAAAGAATTGGTGTTTCTTCAACCTTCTCCCTACCGTAGCCTTGTATGCATAGCACCCAAGGGTAACAATCACAGAGCAGTATGGCCACTAATCATTTCCCCATTAACATTTATTTGTCTAATTATACACTTCTTTATCAATTAGTCTATTATTTTAGTCCCCCTATTTATTTAATCATTCAGTGACCTAATTACTTGTTACCTTGTTTACTTAATTACTTGTTCATTGGTTTAGTTATTCTTTTTATATTCATTCAGCTACTCACTTATTCAGTGTGTGTGTGTGTGTGTGTGTGTGTGTGTGTGTGTGTGTGTGTGTGTGTGTGTGTGTGTGTGTGTGTGTGTGTGTGTGTGTGTGTGTGTGTGTGTGTGTGT
>NC_134800.1:54552648-54565148 GCF_046742065.1 Oratosquilla oratoria
ATATATATATATATACATATGTATATATATATGAATATATATATATATTACACTGGTATGGGTAGCGGGGAATCCTCGCGCTTGCGAATCCCTCCTGAAGACGATGATTCTTTCTCAGTCATTTCCCCCATTTCAGGCAGGAGGTAAGGGGGAGTCACTGCCCTACTGGGTCATCTTCTCCCTGACCTTGGTGGCTCTCCTGTGCTCCGTCCCGCTGCCGGAAACCATCGGCCTCCCGCTGCCCCAGACCTACGAGGAGGCCGAGAAACTGGGGAAGTTTCGCCCGTTGACTTCGTGGATTAATCACTGGAACTACAGCCGGTACCTGACGCTTGCCTCGAACGAGAGGTCTGACAACTCCGATGACGACATGTCGGACCAGAGGGATGACCAGGACATCGCGTTGAAGCATTTCATGTACTGAGGGTCCTTTCCTCCGTCGGTTATGGAGGTCTCGATCTTTGTTTACAGAAAGGGGAGTCAATGGCGATAAAGTGTGGTTATGGCGGGTGAGGGGTGAGAGGAATATCTCGAAATATTTGTTTGTTTGTTGATAGTCCCGACAACGCTCTTTGACTGCAAATCTACAAAGCAGGCCACTAGTTATATCCAGAATGTTACAGCCCTGTTACCTTGTACGTCTCTCAGGTGTATTTGTGTATGTGTATGTATGCTGCAACATTGTAACAGGACTAACACATAGAACACATTCAGACTACCCCATATGCAGCCACACAGAAGACACTAAGGATTACAAAGGATTACAAAGGAGGAGCATGCCGACAGGAGACCTTTTGGTCCATAACTAGGTCGGATGCAAAAAAATTTAATAATGATAAATAAAGAAATAAAGAAATAGAAAATATAATAATATAAATAATGATAAATAAAATAGATAAATGCACAGAACACATACTACAATTCCCCAACGCAAACAATCCCTAGACAACACAATATCTCTTGACTGAGTGACCTGTGGGCCCGCCCAGAGGCTGTTGCCGGTTACTTGAAGGCCCCGGATAACCGTTTTGTAGCCTCATCTAGTCAAGTGGCTGTAGCCAAAGATAACCGCCTGTTTCCGCCTGTAGTGGCCCGGGAGATTGTCTAAAACAAAAACAAAAAACAGCAAAATATGTTTCTGGTTGTTGCAAACGTCTAACCGCAGCTTGCGCATAAAGTGAATATTCGAAGAATTAAATGTATAAGTAAACAAGTAAATATATAAACAAATAGACATATATATATATATATATATATATATATATATATATATATATATATATATATATATATATAAAGATAATAAAAATGAATATATAGATGATAAATAAATAAGTAAATGAATAAATGAAGATAGATGAATATCTTAATGAATAAATAGACAAATAAAGAAATGAAATCAATCTTAAGGCTCAATTCCTTTTCCTAAGACTATTTGTTGATACTGACGCCAATCAATTTTATTTATCTGACAAAGACGGGGTCACCATCAATCCTAGTTGTCGCCATACGATTTCATTCATGCCTGGGACATCTCCCCGTGGCGATGTAAATAACACTACATACTACTTCTTTTTTTTTTTTTTTAATATGTTAACACGAGCTCCATCCTCGTGGAACTGTGTAGTGGAAACAATCAGGTTCTGTCTCCCACAGACTCAGTTCATTGGCCCCTCTCCCTACAATGACTGTGGTCGGCGACCCTTCTATTTATAATTTTAATAAATCTTAATACAGAAGTTCATTTATCCTACTGTCAACCACCGTCTGCTCAAAATCTGCTACTACTACAACTTCTACTAGTACTAGTACTACTTCTGAGAAGCTGGTAGAAAAGAAGGTAGAGAGAGTGCAGCCCTGAGGTTGCTGGAACTCTGTCTCCGAACTGGGCTTAAGATCTCTCTCAACTTCTTACACTTCCTAACGTATTGAAAAGCTCACAACGAACAACTGCTTCTCTCCCTATAACTTCTAGCCGGTGGCATAAAAGCAGTCCCACATTGATACAACGCGGACAACCCAAGCTTCTTCCCTGGCAGATCTCTGGGCAGCTCCGAGAACCGTTGCCAGCCGTTATGTGGCTGCAGGCTTTTCTCCCAAATAGTAGGATTAGTGGAGTAAAACCAACTCGAAAAGGATATTACAAATATATTTTCTTGTGAAAGTATTCTACATTATGTTAAAAAAAGGGAACCACAAATAAAAAAGTAGATTCCCTCAATATTGATATATGATTTACATATATAAAAATAACTTGTAAATATTGCTCACTGTATCACATGAACTTGAGCCTGATCAGCTCCAAGCTCTAAAATTCAGTGCAAAACTACATCTATTTAGATTAGTACGTTATTTTGTGAGACCTGATTCAAATCCATTTCTTCTCAGACCCTTAAGCTCTTATTTTTATCTCTAAATGTAGAGATACACATAAGAGCAGTAACACATTTCTTACCTTGCAGATAAGATTTTTTATATATATATTTTTTAGATTTACATGTTTTAGAATCAGTCCATTAATTTTTTTTTCTTTTTAGTTCGTTCACAGGATATGTCTGCTGTGAGCTGGCTTTGAGCTTCCTTTCTTCGTTCTTCTAGTTCTTTTACAACTGGTAGCTTCCGCATCGTCATTCTTGACATATTATGCCAGTCAGTCACATGAAGGCTGTAGGCAGCAAACCACTAGCTGAAGACTATAGCCTCACGGCCATTGACCTACCTACTAGGTGTTAAGGTGCGATGATTAGCCTATCACAGCCAACGGCGGGTGACTCGCATCATAGCTGGCATCATACTTGGTGGTGAGATAAACACAGGGAACCGTTAGGAATTTATTCTGACGTTTCGTCCTTACCAGGACTTCTTCAGAGTACATGGTAAGGACGAAACTTCAGAATAAATCCCTAAACGGTTCCCTGTGTTTATTTCCCCACCCATCCACTCATTTGTCTTAGATACTTCATACTTGGGTAAACGTGTTGGTAGGTTCTGTTAAAATGACAAGCCTCGTACTTTGCAGTTCACTGCAAAATAGACCCAGCCAAAAACAAAGAAAAAATGCTCTAGAGAAGCGTTTCTCAACCAGGGTTCCCTTCAACCCTAAGGTTCTGCAAAAGATCCCTTAGGGTTCCGCTAGAACAGGGGTTCCCAAACTTTTCAGCTCATCGACCCCTAGTAAAGTATAAGATTTTCTAGACCCCCAAACCATTAATTCACGAATTATGTCAGTTTATTATCATTATTTATGTTGTTATTGTTATTAATGCTAGTAATATTATTATAGTTGTTATTATCATTATCATTACTATTATCTTTATTATTATAATTTTAGTTATCAATAGTATTATCATCATTATGATTATCATTTTTGTTGTTATTATTTTTGTTCTAATTATTTTACTGTAGTTCTTGTTTGGTCTCAATTATTAAATTTTAAAGACTGACTTTCGACCCCATAGTAATTTACTGACCTCTTTCGACCCCCTAGCAATCTACAGACACCCTTTCGGCCCCTTGGATGGTCTCATTGACCCCCTAGCAATCTACTGACCCCCTTTCGACCCTTTGGCTATTTGTCGACCCCCTGGATGGTCTCATCGACCCCTGGGGGTCGATATCGACCACTTTGGGAACCCCTCCGCTAGAACAAGTGAGATAAGCTAATGCATTTTTTTTTTTTTTTTTAATTTCATATACGTAATATAATTAAACACGCACGACATATTCTTGGTTATTGTAATAATGTAATATAGATATCATCCTATCTAACCCAATATTACGATGAAAATAAATTGAGAAAGATATGGTATACTTTTTTTTTTTTTTTTTTTTTTGAGCAGGGGTTCCTTGAGACATGCAATTTATCTTAAAGATTACGCAAGGGCAAAAAGGTTGAGAAACGCTGATCAAGAGTCTAGACAAACGTTTGACGATCATCACTGAGCCACAAACGATCTTTGTTGAGCGATAATCAATCACTTCGAGTAAAACGCACCGTTAAGAGTAACGTAAACTTTCGAAGTGGTGGATGCGCTGCGATCATCCCTGAAGAGGGACACTCTCGACAGTCTAACAACTCACGAGAAACATCGACTTCGGGTCCAGGTGATGGCTACTTCGAGTAACAGCCAGTTCATCATCTGTGAAACATAATTTTGAGTGACTAAACTACAGCTTGAGCTAACTCTTGAAATTCCTCGACCTTACTCGGAGAGGACATTTGATGATCATCTGTACGTGATGGGCTTGAACCATTCCTGCCGGTCTACATTCACCTTTTGCTTGTTTCACTAAAAGATTTTTTTTTTTTTTTTTTTCATATTTACCCCCATGGCAAATTTTCTTTAAACAACGCAATAGTGAACACTGCTATTGGAGGCCGGAAATTGGTTCTTAAGATGATCATTTCTTTAACCTCTTTTGTCTCGAAATTTGTGAAGAGCACCTCCATCGATCAAGACTCCCTCTGAGACAATAACGAGACAGCTTCTCCGCCACCGCCCTTCTTCCAGAAACAAAGACCATCAAGTTCAACACATATCCGAAGAGATCAAGAGGATATTGAAACTGTTGCCAACCGTGACTGGATCTCAAATCTTGTGTGGAACAGTGCTATTTGGTTCCTTAAGGTCTTTCTCTGAGCAGTAAGGACCCATTTGACATTACTGGAGAATGTGGTTCATTGACTGTATCTCTCCACATGGACATTCAGTTTGTGGAGGTTATCTGAGGTTTTGTCTATTTTTGCCTTTGTCCTCAGAGTTCTGCCCTCAAAATGACGAAACCACGACAGCCAATCAGGGAGAATTTTAGTTCTGCGTCGAAGGGCTTGGCGAGAATCTTGTTGAAGTAACGCGATTCTGATATACTTGTATATGATTGTGCAAGGTGCTGTCGTAACTCAATGAGAGAATGTACATTGGATTAAAAATGGATGTCAGAGAACATCAAATCCCTGCCACCCGTTTTCAAAACCCGTCATCACCTTCACCTCTGCATGAAGGAGCAGCCCCAAGACGCTGACACTATTATTTGCAGCAGATGACATAAAAACAATCCAACAACAGTCCCCAGTTTCTTCCCAGAGAGATACGAGGAAGGCCACTGAAGAACGGCGGGTCCCCAGTCAGTGAAACTCGAGATAATTCTTAGGCCGGGTCTCCAGTAAGCCTCGTGTGGAGACTATTCCCCATTAAAAAAAAAGTACTTTCCTTCTGTTGTCTTCCATGAATCCTTTCTGTACCATTACTATGACTCCACCTCCTCAGTGTGATATTAACACCAAGGTCATCGCCAACAAAACGCTTGGCGTCAGCAATGCGCCGTGTTTGGCAGTCGTACATTCTGTCCTCTCTTTGGCTCTAGAACGATTCTAGAACGAGGTCAGAGGCAGCATGAGACCTTGACGCCTGAAGGCTGTCTCCCGGACGTCGAGAAAAAGACCAACAACAACATCAGGATCTTGGATGCGTTTTGGAGAAGTCTGACCTCGTAGGAGTTTGGAAACCTCTGCGGGAGGGGTCGTTGCAGTTTTGACATCCAGAGTTGCAGTTTTGACTGTCTTTGACATCCAGAGACGAATAGATGAGGCCACTTTAGTTCTTGAAATCTTCGAACTCACCGAGTTCGATGACGAAGATGATTCTTAAAATCTCCTTCGAAGTGAAAGGACACCCAGAGAAGGTCCTCCATTCAGAAAAGAACTTTGTGTAAAAGAGCAGCTGAGAATGCTCAGTACACTTCAGGATCTAATGTAGCAAAAGCAGTGGGAAAATGATAAAATGATAATGTATGAACCGAGAGTCGGGAGCTTTGGTTCTTTTAAACGCTGGGTGGATCCGTGTTGGCTGGCAGGTATCTTTCGGCGTTCTTCTTCAGAGTCTCCGGAAGCAACCTGCAATAAAAGAAAAGAATTTAGTTCTGGCCATGAAGCACTCCGGAAGACTCTTATGAATCATTGGTCAGGTTTTGAACTGATGTAAAACAACAGGCCACGATACAAAAAGTGTTTGACTTGTCCATATGTAAAATTGTTACTATTTACACACACACACACACACACACACACACACACACACACACACGCACACGTACGCACGCACGCACCCACACACATTCGCACACATGCACGCACGTACGTACACACACACATTCACACACACACGCATATACACGCGCGCACACACGCCACACACACGCCACACACACACACGCACACACACATACTAATATACACACACACACACACACACACACACACACAGGCACATACACACATACACACACAAACACAAAAAAGCTACATTCTGCGCATAGAAGATATTATTAACTCAAATTAACTCAAAGTTAAGACTGTGGCCCGGAGAACCATATACTGTATAAGGTCTGTATCTAAATATCTAAGCCCAGCCTCCCACATCCAGTACACTAACACTACTCAAGTCCATTACAGTGCAAATTAAGGCGAAAACATAAATAAAACTAATATAAAAGGAGAGATGGTCTCATTCAACACCACCATTCTTGAGACGAGCTAAAACTATTCCATACACACATGTTCGTACCTTGCCTTGTTCTGGACAGCTACCACACTACCTTAGAACATAAAACAAGGGAGTGCGACACACACATGCGTACATGTGTGTATGTATGTACGAGTGTATGCAAGTGTTGTAGATTTGTTATTACTCACCGGTAGGAGAAAAGCCATAGGAGAATGGAGCACCCAATGAAGAAGCAGAAGGAGAACTCTCCGAAGTGGGAGTGTATGAGCGGGAAGGTGAACCCCACCAGGAGGTTCCCCACCCAGTTGGCCATCCCACTCATAGCTAGGCCGACGCTTCTAGGGCCCGGAGGGAAGACTTCTGCAAGAATAGAAGGCGCATAAGCAGCCTGCTGTAACAAGACATTTGCTCCTCCGACGAGACTCAGTCGTCGAAGACAAGTCTCTTTGGTCTGATGAAGGTGGGCTTGGGTTGTTTTACTCAGGTCTCACGAGGTCATTAGTCAGACTGAGGTCAGCGTACTTGCTCTATCACCTCGTTGTAAACAAATTAAGAATAATTAATATTACTTTACCTAACGGTTGTGAATAGTTGTATTGACCATGCGTCAGTTACCTATCGATATAACGGGCACGTGTTAAGACATCTTTACTGCTATGGTTAAAGACGCAAATTCAGTCAGACTTGAAAAGTACCCTGGAACTGAGAAGAATCTACATATTCGTGTACTCTCATCTTAACAGCAATGGTCTAGAATATCTCGATAAGAAAGGCCTCGTCACAATCTTTTCTAATCTAACCTTGAGCGCCCTGAGTGGGAAGGATAGGAGTTTCTCTGGATCAAACAGTATCGTTTAGTTATGGGGTATTATAGAAGAAGAGTTACCCCGCCGGTCAAGGGTGAGGTAATCCAACTCCAGAAACATCCAAGCGGAGAGAAAGAGCCACCCTGTTCTCGCAGTTGCTCCTGTTGCTGCCCCAACACACGCCTCACTCACGAGAACTTACACGTTAAGAGTAAAAGCAGCAACGACTGCAACAGCACTGTAGGGGAGAGGCCAAACGCAGAGTATGGGATCCAATGTATTTAACGTTTCGCCCAGCAGGACTTCTTCTGAAGAAGCCCTACTGGGCGAAACGTTAGATACATTGGATCCCATACTCTGCGTTTGGCCTCTCTCCTACAACTTACACGCTATCTGAACATCCCTTCTTGTTTGTACCCGATTCTCATACCTCTGCAACCCTAAACACCAGAGCCTTCTACCTCTATTTCTCTCCCTTGATCCACCTTACTTGTTTCGGATAATATACATCTAAAGTGAAATTCCCTCCGCAATCCTCACTCGTCTCTATGAGTAATAATACTACGACCTTGTACACCCTACGCCGTTCCCCTTGCTCAAGAGGATCAGTAACAGCTAGTGATATACCGGTAGATTTTTCATGCACTGAAGGACAGGTTGGGATGGGGGAGGGAAGAAAACTCAATGCCAGGGCTTGGCAGGTCAAAACGCTAAAGATCGGTCAGAATCTTCCTTACCTGTTCCTACCATGTAGGGTACTGGGCCAAGGCCGAACCCGTAGGCGAGGACGTAGGCCATCATGGCCATCATGCTCATGATGCCGGCCCCATCGAAGTGTGGCATCAGCACCAGGGATATGACAAGGACGACCTGACTCAACATCGATAGCGCTATCGACGTCAGGAACAACACTCGGCGGCGGCACACTCTGAGAGCAAGGGAGAGGAGGGAGAAGAGGAGGAAGAGGAGGTGGAAGACGAGGAGGAGGAAGAGGAGGAGGAGGAAGAGGAGGAAGAGGAGGAGGAGGAGGAGGAGGAGGAGGAGGAGGAGGAGGAGGAGGAAGAGGAGGAGGAGGAGGAAGAGGAGGAGGAGGAAGAGGAGGGAGAGGAGGAGGCGGAGGAGGAAGAAGAGGAGGCGGAGGAGGAGAAGAAGGAAAAAGAGGAGGAGGAGGAGGAGGAGAAGGAGTAGAAGGAGAAGAGGAGGAGGAGGAGGAGGAGAGGAGGAGGAGGAGAAGGAGGGGAGGAGGAAGAGAAGGAAGGAGAGAAGGAGGAGGAGAAGGAGAGGATGAAGACAAGGAGGAAGAGGAGTAAAAAGAGGAGGAGGAGAGATAAGAGGAGAAAGAAAAGGGGGAAGAAAAGAAGGAGGAGGAGAGTGAAGGAGGAAGAGAAAAAGGAGGAGGAGGGAGATAAGGAAGAGGTGGATAAGAAGAAAGTAAAATGGTAGAAAAAGGAGGGGAGGGAAGAGAAGAAGTATACGGAAGAGAATAAAGAAGAGGAGGAAGAAAGGAGAAAGAAAAGGGTGAAAAACAGACCGAGCAGTGTGAAGAACAGGAAGATAAGGTGGAGGAGGAGTTGGAGGAGGAGGCAGATGAGGAAAAGGAAGAGGATGGAAATGGAGAGAGAGGGAATAAGAACACTGATGATGAATACTGTAACAAGAGGTGGCACTATGACAGTGTCGCATAAAACGAGCAAAACCACCACGAGAGCATAGACGACTCACTTGATCAGGTATACGGATATTAGTGACAACCCAAAGTTGATGACGCCCGTGCCGATGGAAGCCATCTGACTTTGGTACAGGTCGAGGCCGGCGTGGTAGAAGGTAAGTGTCGAATAAAAAAAGACCTGGAAAAAAAAAAAAAGATTCAAACATATCCGAAGAAAAGAGGACGAAGTAGATGGATGGAGCTTGAGGTAGGACAAAGAGATTGTGGTGTGTGAATGAGATGAATAAGATTGTTTGTCTAGCAAAGAAGGGAGTAAGCAAGAGATAGTTGTCAACGTAAAACATTTGTTAGTGAATAGGGAAGTAGCGCGGACTGAAATAATTTCTTCTTGTCTGCTCTGTGTACTTCTCGAGTGGATGAAGAGGCAGGTGCGATGGTCATGTGATGAATCCGTGGGGGTAAACTAACTTCGGCTGTTAGGACCTGCTGTGGATGTGCTATATTTTGCTCATTGCCATTGACCTTAGCAAGTGTGGCGGCAGAGAGGGGAGTGCAGTCTGTGCGAAAGGGTGATTGTACCTACGACACTGCATGGAGCAGAGACTTGGAATCTAATAGAAACAAAAAGGAGGACTTCAAATGTATTTGATATGAAGTGTTAAGAGGATGGATAGAGTGAGAAATGAGATGAAGGGGAGAGCGGGAGCGGAAAGAGAGCTGGCAGATAGGATTGATCAAAGAATTCTGGTATAGTTTGGGCATATGAAAGGATGAGTGAAGAATGACTTTAAAAAAAATGTGGCAGAGGTGGGTGGAGTGAGCCAGAGGCGAAGACCGAGAATGCAATAGGTGGATAGGGTGAAACGGACCTTGAGTAAAAGAGGAATGTCTGCTGAGCGGTAAAGGGAGAAGGCAAGAAATGGGTGTGAGTGGATGACAAATTAACGCGGTCCAAAGGGATTTCTCCTTGTTCACTCTGTATCTCCATGAGTGGGGAGGGTTGATATGTAATGAAGCGGCAGGGGTTCTTGAGGCGTTCTTTCTGATCCGGGGAATGGGTGGGAGTCAGGGATGGCCTTTTATGCACAAGGAACTCGGATCAAAGAGAAAACAAAAAGATAGTTGGTGGGTGAAAGGTGCGTGCATGCCTTGGCTGGTGACTTCACTTATAGGGTGTAAAGGGCCTCTTAATATATGCAAGTATATATATATATATATATATATATATATATATACATATATATATATATATATATTATATATATATAATCATATACATATATATATATATATATATATATAGATTATATACATACATACATATCTATATATATATAGATTATATACATACATATATATATATATATAGATTATATATACATATATATACAATATATATATATATATATATATATATATATATTATATATACATATATATATACATATATATACATATACATATATATATATATAGATTATATATACATATATATAAATATATAGATTATATATACATATATATATAAATATATAGATATATACATATATATATAAATATATAGATATATACATATATATAAATGGGGATCCGGGCCGGATAGCGACTGTCAAAACAGCGACAGTCATAATAGCGACTTCATAAGGGCGACTCAATCAGGTGAGCGACTTTCAAAACGGCGACTGTCCTAATGGCGACCGCATTATAACAGCGACTGTAATAATAGCGACTTTACTATCGACCGGTCAGAATGGTCGCAGACTTATGTTTCAATTGCTTGTGTTTTCGTGTTTGTATTTACGCGTTCAGTTGTGTTTACTTTGTGAGATAGGTTCAGAATGAAATATGCTCAAAAGGTCGCAGACCTATGTTTCTATCGCTCGGATCCGGGACATAATCCCTCCCGGACAAAATACCTCCGGACAATATCCCTCCACAAAAGTGAGCGGGCTGGACAAACCCCCCCCCCACATTATTCAGATTAGCAGCTCTCCCATAATCACATGCAAAGCAATTAACATTTTACCTTACCTTACCGAGGTGCTAATGAATACAGTACAGACATTTATATACTTGTTTGAATAAATCATTTATGAAAAAAGTTTTTTGCTTCACTACTACACCTTATATATATGAAAATATTTTATATATTAAAATACATAAATAAACATATACTCACATATACAGTCAAATATTATATGAGAATATATATTAAAATACATTAATATATAAATACATTAATATATTAAAATACATAAATAAACATATACTCTAGGAGGGATTCTGTCCAGGGGGGATATTGTCTTGGGGGGATTCTGTCCAGGAGGGATTTTGTCCGGGGGGATTGTGTCCAGGGGGGATTATGTCCGGACACCCTATCGCTCATATTTATTTGTTTGTGTTTACATGTTTGTGTTCACTTCGTGAGATAAGTTCACTGAAGTGAATTTACTGGTCGGTTGCTCAGTCGTCGGTTTTTAAATTCTTTTAATAATATTTTTCTTTCAATAATAAGTAAATAATAATAGCAACATTTAGGATTGGCCGAAACGTCGTACCCTGCAGAGTTCTTGCCGAAACGTCAGTTGCTGAAACGTCTGTGGCCGAAACATCCTATATTCGATGCGCTCCCCTCCTGCATGCTCATAATGATGTTGAACTTCTGGACTGGGTTGTTCAAAATAATTTTTTGCACTATCTTGGCGTTAAATCTATCTTGACATTAAACATCATGGTAACACAGAGCGTTACCATGACTTTTAATATCAAGATAAACTGACGCCAGAATAACTTTTGAACAACCCAACCCTAGACTCCTTGTTATGATATGTTATCAATGTTAGGCAACTTTTTGTGCAACAATAACACCATTTACCTTAGTCCACACATGAAAGCTGTATAATTTTAATTTAGATAATTTGGTGCACTGTATAATTTCAATTTAGATAATTTGTTTCATAAATTCAATTTCGTTTTCACACAGTATGTGCAAAAAATATTGTCACTTGAAATGATATTTCTTTAATTCTTTTAATAATATATTTTCTTTCAATAATAAGTAAATAATAATAACATTTGGAGGACTGGCCGAAACGTCCTACGTCGGTTTTTTTAAATTCTTTTAATAATATTTTTCTTTCAATAATAAGTAAATAATAATAGCAACATTTAGGATTGGCCGAAACGTCGTACCATGCAGAGTTCTGGCCGAAACGTCAGTTGCCGAAACGTTTGTGGCCGAAACATCCTACATTCGATGCGCTCCCCTCCTGCATGCTCATAATGATGTTGAACTTCTGGACTGGGTTGTTCAAAATAATTTTTTGCACTATCTTGGCGTTAAATCTATCTTAACATTAAACATCATGGTAACACAGAGCGTTACCATGACTTTTAACATCAAGATAAACTAACGCCAGAATTAGTTTTTGAACAACCCAACCCTAGACTCCTTGTTATGATATGTTATCAATGTTAGACAACTTTTTGTGCAACAATAACACCATTTACCTTAGTCCACAC
>NC_134800.1:54577648-54585148 GCF_046742065.1 Oratosquilla oratoria
GTTCGTCCAACGCGGTTCGACAGACACGTGTTTAAAGTGATGTGTGAACGTGTGAACGGGGTATTTGGTTGTCGAACACGTTGGTTAAACCCCAAATACCCCGTTCACACGTTGACACATCACTTTAAACACGTGTCTGTCGAACCGCGTAAATCCCCTCTAAAAGGGCACATGCCTCCTACATTTATTCGTTAAATGGTTTAATTCTTGACCCCGGTTGCTGGTGCAGTGTACCCTTCTCTCTTTGGTCACGCACCCTTACCTAGAACCTGTACATCAACCACAAGACACTAATGTGCTTAAAAATAGTGTGGCTTTAAGGTGCCGTTAGCAATTACTAAACTGTGTGTGGCTTGTGCTTAACAGTGATTTGGAGACGATTTAACAATTCCAGAGAATTAAATAACACGTCAATATTTCAATATTCAACAACGTAAGAGAGCATGAACACTGTGCATATGCGTATGTCTCTACTAGTATGTAAGGGGAAGAAAGGGACAAAGAGGAGGAGGAGGAGGAGGAGGAGGAGGAGGAGGAGGAGGAGGAGGAGGAGGAGGAGGAGGAGGAGGAGGAGGAGGAGGAGGAGGAGGAGGAGGAGGAGGAGGAGGAGGAGGAGGAGGAGGAGGAGGTAACTGACCTGGAGGATTTTTTTCTTTTTCAATAGAGGCCTTTGTTAAAAAATAAAGATAAAAAAAGAGGGGGAGATTCAGCTTTCGCATGAGATACTTCGGGACTCAGTAGAAGAGACATTGAAAAACAGAAGTCCTTCGACTGAACAGAAAAGTAATCTCTCGAAAAGACCAGGAAAATTAACTGGAATTAGGACACTTAATCACGTTTAGAGGAGTATGGGTGTGACAGACGAGGGAACTTATATCCAGTAAGGATATAAAAAACTATACTCTAGGTACTAGACACTGAGAGAATCTAGTTCACTGGGAGCTGGGACGGAGAATGAGGCACTTACGGCCTGACTTTAAGAAGTTGATAAATAAGAAGCATGCAAGTAATTCCTATTGCATCAAGGTGTATGTGTACGTGTACGTGCGTGTGTGCGTGTATGTATGTATGTATGTGTGTGTGTGTGTGTGTGTGTGTGTGTGTGTGTGTGTGTGTGTGTGTGTGTGTGTGTGTGTGTGTGTGTGTGTGTGTGTCCAATTACATATGTATTATGCACATGACCTTAGTCGCCTTTCACAATTATTTTCTTTTTTGCCACGTGGTGTCGTGTGATGAAGCGCTCCCAGCTCGTGACCATGAAGTCTTCAGAGCGCCTCCTCACCACCACGGACTTAGCCACCTGTCGAAATACACAGGACAAGGGTGCGACAACCTACTGCAGGAGGCTCCTGACGTAGGATCCCCACCTTGCTCTTCACGTGACTTCGACTGGACCTGGACCTGGGGCTGTAATACCGAGGGGGAAGGAGCTGAGGCTAATGGGAGAGTAGTAAGTCTCCAAAAGCCTTGTCCATCCCCGTCGATTCACAGACTCCTCCCTCCAGTCCGGCGAACGCTAGACAGACTTACCCAGTCGAGGACAGACAACGCATGCAATGCACTGTGTGCCCATAATGGAACTGCAAGGCAAGAGTTAGTACCTTGTGAGGCCACGGGGATGGCGTCGATGGTGTCTTGGTCTTGTGGTGCAAATATAACCTGGTTAGGGAATACGGAGGAGGATCCGTTAACAAAAAAAAAAAATGAGATTCTTTTCCAACCCACCCTGGACTCTATTGAAACATCCTGACAAATCATTAGTAGATAACAGGGCCCAGACAAGGGGAGGGGCAGGGGAGGGGGGGCAATGCCCCGGGGCGGCACTTTTGGTGAAAAGAGGGTTATGCACATTCCCCCTAATGTACTTTTAAAGTATGATTTATTCATCACGAGTTGTGTGTATGAATGATGTGTGTATAAACGTTGTTTTGTGGATGAATGTTACATGTGAATCGTGCTAGTGACCATCAGATGTGGAAGGTGGTGGTAGTGGCAGTGTAGGTGGTGGGGGTGCGGCACTTTTCGGCTCGCCCCGGGGCAAAACTTACCCATGTTGGGGCCCTGGTAGATAATGACTGAACAAATACATTTCCAAGCTTTCTGACACTCAGAAACTGCTAATATGTTTGCCATCATCTTTGGTGGCGTTTATGAATGAACTAGACAATATGTGAGTTCTCTCTTTTAACCACTTGAAGCCCTCCCAGCCACCCCATTCATCTAAATGTGGATTCACACTAAAGCGGAAACAACTTCACTGCGACATCACCACATGGAATGGTCATAATGGTATTGCTGTATTTAGTCAACAAATTAGGCACGAGAGCCAAAATCTTGTGAAAAGAAAAGAAAAAATCTTCATTGCCAACACTACCCAAAGTCTTTGTCTAAAGGTATTTGGCAGACACCGTTTCCCAGTCACGTTCTGCGTTAGTGTGGTCACCCTCCTTTCAGTCCCCTCCTAGTCGAATGCAGTCCAACCTCCCAGAGAACCCCTACATAAACACCACCGCACGGGCTCAAACAAAGCCCGTGGGAGTGATTCTTCACTCCCGAATTTCGAGAGAGAAAAAAAAAAAAAACATCCCACCCTAATGGTCGTCGTTTCTTACCCGCTGTTACACCGGAGAGGAACCGTCCAAGGATCATAAGTTCAACCGAGCCGGCCGGCTTGCAGGCGAGGAAAAATCCGGCCGAAATAATGCCGAGGAAATGGTTGATGAGAAGAGCATTTCGCCTGTGGTGGGGAAACACGTTTAAAAACACGGAGAATTTTGTCGTTTCGGTAACATTTTTATCAATGAAATTTGTGGTGTGCAACTTGGTTGAAATATATACGATATACACACAAACACTTGGCATTTAACATCCGTCAATTTAAAAGTTGCAGTAAAGGTATAGCACTATTATAAACCATGATAAGAGTGATATAAAGAATTAATGGGACCAGGTTATCAATTTTTTTATCTCGAAGAAATAGCAATAGCTTTGTCAAGATAACGCACTCGTGAACCATGCACTGATCACATAAGACATATGAAATAAGATTAAATCTATCATGCAAACTTTCGTAATAATATGGCACAATAGTGACGAATGTTGGTGTACTTATTGTGATTTTAGAGCACCATGAGAGGATCTCAAGTCTACTTTTCCTCAAAATGAAGATAAAATCTCTGCCAAGTTTGTTGTATCAAATGATGTGTTCATTCCAGAGTAACTATAATGTTTTGTCTGTGTTTGGAGTTCATTCGTATTTGTGTGTGACTTTCCTTTTAATTCTATTTATCGCAAGACACTTTTATTCAATAACGTGGCAAAGATGGTTATACCCCCTACTTGCTGAGGCCCTTCCTAAATGGGTGGCAATTTTCCTTCTATTCTGATTGCCTTCAACCACTTTTTTCTGTATTTGGCACTCTCGTTGGCCTCTATCACTCACAAATACAACTAATTTCTTGATCAAGTGGATATGTACGTCTTGCCTAATCAATACTTGTTTAACCTTTCTCGTTGAATGCAACGAAACGAACAAGTTAATTACCACAGCCACCACCATTAATATTCTTAACAATAATGAGCTTTCAATACAGTCATTTAAAAACAACGGGAATGAGTGTATGCAGTGACGATAGCAAGAACCTTGAGTAGAATAATATCTCTGATCTTCCCACCCTACCCGATAAGTACCCAGAGCAATCAGCCAGACCCCCTACCCCTCTCCTTTCGATAGCCTGTCACAACGATTACGCAACAAAACTTGAGTGCCCGAAACCATCTCGCTTGTTGATTATATGTTCTGTTACTCCGATGCACTATGAGGCACCATATCTCCAAACCATCTATTGTTTAATTGGTCTCCTATGTCTCATTCACTATGTAATATTTCCTGGCGCTAAACCACGTAACTTCATCCCTTCTAGACGCCGTACCCACCAACCAACACTCACACTTTCCAACAAGGCCCGGAGACACTTTCATCATCAACATGAATACCCTCGTCTTGAACATGTGCCTGAGCATTTTTTAATACTACTGAGGCTGAAACCAAGTGAAGTGACCCACAACCACAACTCCCGACTGGTGGCGTCCCTGTTACCATGGCAACCCACCCCAGCGCATCAACAGTGTGACTACTGTATACTCGTCTCCGCCCAGACTTCCGCCTGTCGCCTCCGTCTCCACCGCTTCCCTTGATATAACAAAACCGCCTGGCACCAAGGAGGAAAATATATAGGAATATTCTCCGTCGTCTATAGATGAAATGAGAATATACCACGATCTTTATACATTTCTTTTTGTACCTGAACCCTCTAAATACAAGTTAAACAAAAGGTAATCTTACTTCTTGAAATCCTCCATACACCCTACCTTTATCAGTTTCTACCATGCGTGCGCACGTGTGTGCATGTGTGTGTGTGTGTGTGTGTGTGTGTGTGTGTGTGTGTGTGTGTGTGTGTGTGTGTGTGTGTGTGTGTGTGTGTGTGTGTATGTTTCAACATGGTTTCTGACCACTTATTGGGATTCGTGATCAACACCTACTATTACTCCAGCCCTTATCTAATCTAGATCAATGTGTGACCTTACACACACAATATACTCGCTCACTCACGACTCTCTCTCTCTCTCACACACACACACACACACACACACACACACACACACACACACACACACACACACACACACACACACACACACACACACACACACACACACACACACTCACACACACACACACACACACACACACACACACACTCACACACTCACACACTCACACACACCACCACCATACACATACATTGGCATAAGCTCTGAGCTCTCATCCGGGAGGGTAGTAGCTTTCGATCATGAGTCCAATACGTGATCCAAGACCATGGTGAATTACACGCACACACCAAAAATCACCTTGCTCAAGGAAGGGGTGTACAGCAACGACTTTGAGTACAGATGGGGGCCAGACTTTTAACAATACAAGTACATTTCAAAATGCTTCAGATTCTACGTAACATCTGAGCTACTAAAGCGAATACTTCCTGGCACTTGACCCTATTGGCAGAGTGCCAGGCACCGACCCAGTGTATTGGTACTGGCGCCAGAAGAGAGTTGGTGGAGAGGTAACTCTTACACAACGACAAGCACAAGACCTGAGCAAATCTTATGCTGCTTAGATTTAGTGATATCTCTTGTGTTGTTTGTGGCCCAGTAAATGATATTCTGTTTAGGATATCAGTATTAAGAATGTTAGTTCTGTTTATGTGACCCTACCTACCTACCTACGTGTACACATACGTACATACATACATATACATATGCACATGCGTACATGGATACATATGTTATGTACAAATATACATACATACGTATGTATAAATATGCATATATATACGCATATATACATACATGCATACATACATTCATACGCACATGTATACATACACACGCACAAATATACAAAAATATACATACACATATATAAACACATACATAAATACGTACATACAAACAAGCATATTCAACTATACCTATGCATTTAATTATATTATTTATTATTATTATTTACATTATTATAATTTCATTTATCTATCGTTATTATACTTTTTGCATCCGACCTAGTTATGGACCAAAAGGTCTCCTGTCGGCATGCTCCGCCTTTGTAATCCTTTGTAATACAAACATACATACAGTACAAGCATACATACGTACATACATACATAAATACATACATACATACATAAATATATTTCGATATGATATAGAATATATATACGAGTATACCTACCTACCCACCTAACCTACCTACCTACCCACGTACCCACCTATCTACCCACCCACGTACCTACCTACCTATCTACCCATTTGGAGGAAATGTCCCACTGCCCCGTTTTAGTCCCTTCACTGTGCCAACAGATGATAGAATAAGTCTTTCTTGTTTGTTGGTTATTTGTACACCGATAAACTCGCCCGACTGGTACCTAAGCATCCGTTCTTAGTCTCTTGTGAAGTGAATGCCAAGACACACATCATGTGTAGTTTCTTACTTGAAAAGATGAAATTAAAATCACCTCGTAGCTGCTTTCATGTGGGGGTGATTATATGTATACGTGCACACACAAACTCACACACACACACGTACATGCACACACACATATGCACACACACATGCGTACACACACACACATGCGTACACACACTCATATGCATACACACATATGCATACACACATATGCATACACACACATATGCATACACACACATATGCATACACACACACACACACACACACACACACACACACACACACAAACACACACACACACACACACACGCACGCACACACCCATACACACATTCACGCACATACACGCACGCACGCACACACACACACGCGCGCGCGCGCACACACAGACACATACACATGCACGCACACACGCACACACGCACACACACACACACACACACACACACACACACGCCCCTTCACAAAAACACAATGGAACTATTGAGATGCAGCTCTTCCCTGTAAATTTTGATAAACTAATTACAATAACATCAATGCATTAGCTCTCTCTTTCGCTTATCGTAAACTCATGCACACGTACCTTCCCAGCCTGTCGGCGAGCCACGCGCCAACCGAAGCTCCCACGATGGCCCCGGCGACGAAGACGGAAATGATGACGGACCAGAGGGCCATGGACTGGTAATGCGTCAAGGAGTGGCCATACTCAGACTGGACCGTGGATTCGACCCAATTATAGAGGACCTGTCCGGAGGTGAAGAAAGAGAGGATTTAAAACATTCTTCACTTCTTTCTGGGGACAAAGGAAGGGACAGGGGTTTAAGTATTCTTTAGTCAGTTATTTTGTTGCCTCGAGGTTCATTAAAAGTAAAGCCAGTATCCCCATATTGCAGCGTTTCTTAACCTTTTTTTTACCCTTGCATAGCCTTTGAGATAAATTGCATGTCTCAAGGAACCTCTACGAAAAAAAAAAATATATATATATATATATACCATATCTTTCTCATTTTATTTTCATCGTAATAATGGGTTAGATAGGATGATGTCTATATTCCATTATTACAATAACCAATATGTCGTGCGTGTTTATATTACGTATATGAAATTAGATAAAAAATAAAAAAGTGCATTAGCTTATCTCACTTGTTCTCGCGGAACCCTTAGGGACCTTTTGAGAAACCTTAGGGTTCCGGGGAACTCTGGTTGAGAAACGCTGCCATGGTGGCTGGCATCGGCCTTCAGATTCTCTCACAGACTCTGCAAGAAATTTTGGATTGGTGTCTGTGTTGTATTCGTATCAGTGTGGGCCGATTTCTATATCACTGGCTGAAATATGTGTTGAACGTCTAGACCTCCTAGAAGACGTAATCTACTACCCAAAATCTCCTAGAATTTCATCTACCACCTCTGCTTATTCTACCAGCACGCATAAGGTGCATCTCGGTGCACAGCGGAGTAGACTGGTACTCGACCTGACG
>NC_134800.1:54592648-54600148 GCF_046742065.1 Oratosquilla oratoria
TCTGTCATATATAGCAAAGCTGAAGGATGACCTACGAAACTGTAAACTTATGCGAATATTAGACATGTTGATTATGTAATTAGAGAGGTCTAGATGTCTGTAAGCGAAGTCACATTCTATTTATTCAAATGGATAGGACGTGTACATAACACACATCACTCGCTATCATTCCCTCATTCTACGCGGGTTCAAATTCTAATTCTACGCTGCGAATCTTCGAGTATCATACCTGCTTGGCAAGTCTCCTTCAGCGCATGATAACACCCGACGAGACTCAACCTCGTCAGCAGCAGCCAACGCGCGAGCCTACAAAGACTCGCCCCCTATTCCTGAAAACAGCAAGACTCGTGGAACCAATGAAACCTATTCGCCTTAGTTTATTATTATTATTATTATTATTATTATCATTATTATTATTATTATCATTATTATTATTATTATATTTAGTGATTTCATATTTTACGCATACACGTTTCTCCTTTTCTTTTAAACAGTGTCCTGTAATTCATCATTCACCAGCTCTAGCAATATAAGATTGTATATTCATGCCGGATTTGTTTTACAGCACTGAGTCCTCACATCAGCTCCTACATTCGGGTTAACTATTCTTCAAATATTCTCTCAAGAGCCAAATTCTATATCATCTCTGGTAAGTAGATACGATTTCCGTTCTAAATATCACCTAGGAGGCAATTACTCTGTTTTTTTTTATGAAGTTGTCCAAACCTCTTTCTGACACGATATGCTAACCTTGTACACGCAGCCGCTCTGCTCTGAATTGCAAAACACCAGACATCCCCCCTTCTGCTAACAACTCTTCGGATAATTCACCTGCCACACAAAACATCATGGCAACACATAATCTTATTACCATTGTCAAGGATGAAACAACATTACCTAGATTTAATGAGAAGAACATTCCTGCACACAATTTCCTCTCCAAAGTTGAATCAGAAACAACACGTAGAAACATCACAGACGACAAAGGCAAAATATACATTCTAACGTCCAGAATAGACAAAAATAACACATTAGCTGATGTCATTTAGTCTGATCTGTTTAAGGAAGCTAAGTCTTATCATGATTTCGTAGAGCACTTAGAAGTCCTTTCAATTATTTGAACCACCTGGATCACTTTCCCCCCTATACTCATTGGCTATGACATACAATCATGGTCCACACCACACCAATCAGAAAGCTGTGAAATTTGTTCCATCATTTAAAAGCGAACTGAGAGAGTCTCAAAAACTATGATTGGGTCTCGGACGACAAAGTTTCACTGGAAGACGTAGTTTCATTCATGGCGTATTTTCGACTACTATCCCAATTACACGCAGACACTCCAGAAAGCTGGTACTATCCCATTCACACCAGGTATCACACTAGGCAAATTCTCGAGAAAATTATCTGATACTGACAAAGCAATCACCCAGATCTAGAGCCAGTCCCCACTGCACCCACCCACACAATAGCCCAAGTCACAGAGCCCACACCACATAACACGAGGTCAAGATATACATCTAGCACTCGACATCGCTCACGCCAACACTCTCCATCAAGAACACAACTGGTTTGTACATACTATCACAAATCAGGACGTTTTGCAAACACGTGTTACCATAGAAACCCTTTACAACCCAACCACCACTGCAATTATCATGGAACATATTTCCACACGAGTGACCGTTCCCGTGTGCTGTTAGCACGGAGGCAACACAGACGAAACTCCCCAAATCACTCTCCCGCAAGACATTCACGTAACACATCTCCTTTATGGCTAACTAGAATATGATTTCGCTTACGGAAATATAGGCCTCTCTAAGTGTATTTCAACAGTATATGTAACATACGTATAGGTTTACCATCTCTTAGGTCAGCATTCAGTTTTGCTATATATGACAAAGATAATTTAACATTTGGAGATTTGAAAAATAAAATACTGTAACCGAAGTCGTTCTTACTCAAACGAACTCTCAATGATCGGCACTGGTGAAGCCCGTGCAGGTTCAGTGTGATAGCCCCCTTTAGTTTTCTGCTTACCTCCATCCTCCTCTGTAAATCCTGGATTTCAGTTTTAGCCCACTCGATGTTCCACCACTGAGGCATTGCTTCAGGAATGTACATACCAGACAACAACACTGCCCATTCTTCACAAAATTAATTACAGAAACCAAGAATTACTTCGCCTCTTGCTTACGACCGTTTACAGGCCACTGTTTACCCCACCGCTTTTTCGACCAACTGCCAGAATATAAAGATAAATCGTCTGATGGCCCTTCACTTTTTTATTCTATTAGAATCAGTTAATGATGTAATATGTTTGTTGTACTTTTCATCAATATTATGCATTTTTTTCCATAATTACATGCACGTTTCTAAAGCGTTTACGTGATTCGCTGGAAAATAAGTCATAAGCTACAAATGACGACAAACCTACACCGTAATGTCGTCCCTACGGATTCTCGAGCGCACAATTGCGACAATCAATATTACTCATTATCAATAATTAATAAAATGAAATTTGTATAAAGCTCTGTATAAAGTATTACCCCACATAATCTAGAATCATGAGCAAGGCAGATCAAATCAATATTTCACCTTGACAGCCCTTTGACGTCAGAACCACCTGCGGTCTCGTATTGTTGTTGTTGTTGTTGTTGTGTGTGTGTGTGTGTGTGTGTGTGTGTGTGTGTGTGTATTTACCTAGTTGTATTTACCTAGTTGTATTTTACGGGAAGGGGAGCTATGCTCGTGGGGTCCCGTCTTCATATCTCATTTTATCTAAACTATTTTTAAATTCATGTATTGTTTTTGCACACACCACTTTCTCATCTAACTTGTTCCAACTGTCTATTGCTCTGTGAGGAAAGCTGTTCTTTTTAAAATCTCTTCTATAGCTGTCTTTTTTTATTTTCTTTCCGTGTCCTCTTGTATTTCTGTCATCCCATTTTATCAGATTCTCTCTATCAGTAATTTCTATGCCTTTCATGATTCTGTAAATAGCTATCAAATCTCCTCTCTCTCTTCTTTGCTCTAGTGTCTGTAGTTTAAGTTTTTGTAGTCTCTCTTCATATGATAGTTTTGAGAGTGTTGGTGCCAGTTTTGTAATTGCTCTTTGTATTCTTTCAAGTTTTTTTATACATTTTTTTGTACTTGGTGACCATATCGTTGCTGCATATTCCAATCTTGGTCTTATCAGGGTGATTAGGATTTTCCTCACCATTTCTTCATCCAGGTATGTAAATGCCACTTTGATTGTTCTTATTAAATTATAAGTTTCTCCAAAAATCTTATTTATATGTTTCTCAGGTGACATATTATTCATAACAATGACTCCCAGGTCCTTCTCATTTTCTACTTTTTTTATTCCTTCTTTTCCCAAATTATATGATCCTGTTATTCTGTTTTTGCTTTTTCCAAATTCCATTATACTACACTTTTTTGTATTGAACTCCATCTCCCACTTCCTACTCCATTCTTGTACTTTATTTAGATCTCTCTGTAGTGATTCACAATCTTCTTCAGTTTTCACTCTTTTCAGTAATTTTGCATCATCTGCAAAGAAGCTCATATAGCTTTCAATTCCTTCATCCATATCATTAATATATATAGCAAACATTATTGGGGCCAGAACTGTTCCCTGCGGGACACCGCTTATTACTTCATTCCATTTTGAGTGCTGATCTCTTATCACTACTCTCATTTTTCTTTCTTGCAAAAAGTCTTCCATCCAATTTAGCAATTTACCTTGTATTCCTCCTTCATATTCTAATTTCTTAAGCAACTTCTTATGTGGTACTTTGTCAAAAGCTTTTTTTAGGTCTAGAAATGCACTATCAGCCCATCCATCTCTTTCTTGTATTATATCTATTAGCCTTGAATAGAAACATATTAAATTGGTGACGCATGATCGTCCTTGTCTGAATCCAAATTGCCTTGGATTTAGTACGTTGTTTTTTTCCAAGTATTTTACCCATCTACTTTTGATAATTCTTTCACATATTTTTGCTATTGTACTTGTTAGAGAGACTGGTCTATAGTTGGTAGGTTCTTCTTTATTTCCTCCTTTATATATAGGTACTATATTTGCTTTTTTCCAATCTTCTGGAACTTTTCCTTCTTTTAAGGAACTGCTTATTATGCTATGTATTTTGTCTGCCAGTTCATTCCTGCATTCTTTCAGAATCCAGTTTGCTATTTCATCTGGCCCATGCGATTTTCTGACATCAAAATTACCCAAGTGTGTCAATATTTCATTCTTTGTTACTTCTATTTCTTCCATAGGGGGGACTTTTTCCTTCCACTCAATCTCTTCAGGTTGTATATTTTCCCTTGTAAACACTGATTTAAAATGTTTGTTCATAATTTCTGCCATTTCCATTTCCTCAGTGTATTCAACTCCTCCTTGTCTTAATTTCTCTAAGTCTTGTTTGTTTTTCAGTTTATTGTTTACAAATCTGTAGAATAGTTTTGGTTGATCTTTACACTTTTCTATAACATCTTTTTCATATTTTCTTTTTTTCTCTCTGCACTTTTGTACATATTCATTTCTATAACCAGTATATATTTTCCATTTTTCAGGTCTTCTGTCTTTTTTCCATCTGTTCCAGGCTTTGTCTCTTTTGTCCTTTAACTCCCTACAACTTTTGTTGTACCAGCATTTTACATATTCTTTTTCTTGTTTTTGTCTTGGGACATACTTTTCCACTCCTTCTTTGTAAATTTTTGTCAAAATATTCCATTTCTCTTCCACTGTTGTTTCTTCTTTGTATATTTCTTCCCAGTTTTCTTGTTGGAAGAATTCTCTTATTTTATCAAAGTTTGTTTTTTCATACATCATTCTTCCTTTTCTATATTGTTCATTTCTTTTCATATATTTTTCTTCATTAAGTTCCAGTTCAATCAATATGTGGTCACTTTTACCTATTGGTGTTTTATATTCAATCTTGTCCACTATTCTAGGTTCAGATGTAATTATTAAGTCTAGCCTCGATGGTTCTTCTTCATTTCTATACCTAGTGTTCTCTTGTATCCATTGTGTCATTGAATGGTCAGTAATCATCTCAAGTAGAGCATTTCCCCATGAGTCATCACCACTCTTTACTGTCATTTCTTCCCAGCAGATTTCTTTGCAATTAAAGTCGCCCATCATAACTATTCTTCCTCCGTCTTCCATTATTTTAGTTAATGCTATCTTTGTGTCCTCTAACATACTTTTATGTTCACTCTCCTCCCATGAGGCTGTTTTCGGAGGCACATAATTGATCACAAATTTTCTGCTCTTCTTATCTCGGTCTTCCACTTCTATCATAATCATCTCTACTGTATTCTTTCCATATATGACACCTTTCACGTTTATATCCTTCTTAGTCAGGAACATAACTCCACCCCCTTGTTTTTTCTCTCTGTTTCTAATCCAATAATTGTATGTATCATGTCCTACACTGTTGGGTGGTAGTGGGCCTTTTAATTTTGTTTCTACAATTCCCATTATGTCCGGTTCTTTTTCTTTCAAATAATCATTCAGTTCATTCAATCCTGTTATCAATCCATCTATATTTGTGTAAGACACTCTTAGTTTTCTGCCACTTCCATTGTATTCTCTGTTTCCCTTATGTTTTTCTTTAGTATGTCGAACTGCTTTATTTTCATGTTCACTACTCTCCAATAGAATCTCTCTTTCTCTGACTCCGTTCTTTCCTCGTTTTTTGCCTTAGCTTCAATTCTTTTCTGCTTTTCTGCCTCTCTTTCCTCCTTATTCATTTCTCTTTTTATCCATACCTTTTTATATTGATCATTTGTTGCTAGTTTCCCTGTCTTGCATAGAATTTTCTCTGCTGTTGTTTGTGACCTGAATTTAATCTTAATTGGTCTGGTCTTATCTGTACTATATTTTCCGAGTCTGAATTTTTCCTCAATTTCCTTTATAATTTCTGGTTCATCTTCCTGGACTAATTTTAATAAACTGCTTACTCTTTCATTTTCCTCCTTGATTCTTGCAGTTCTATCTGGGTTATGTTTCTCTTCCATTCCTAATATAATTATACATTTCTTTTTGTCAGCTAATTCTCTTACTATATTCTCCTTCTGTCTCATCACTTTAATAACTGAGTCTTCATTATGTTCTTTCAATTGCTGTTTGACTATGTCAGTGAATGAAACCTTATTCCCTTCTTGAGTTATTCTCCAATTTTTAGCTTCTGTAGCTAGTTTCTCTCTGTTTTCATTACTATTCTTCTTCAATTTCTCATTCTCCTCCTTTACATTTCCTAACTGTCTTTTTAGGTCCTCTATTTCTTCAGTTAAGTTTCTGTTAGCCTTCTCTAGTTGTTCCAACCTTTCAATTCTTTGAAAAATGGAGTCTACGTTACCTAACTTACGCTCCAAGTCCTCGATCACCTTATCAACTCTCTCCTCTAGTCTTATCAGTCGGGGGGGGGGGTTGTGTCCCCCCCACCCTCTTTAAATCCCTGGAACATATTCTCGTCACTTTCTTCTGTATTGCTCCTCTCTATACTTCTAATCTTTACATTTTTATTAGACATTTGATCCTCGCTAAGTCTTTTGTTTACCTTCCGCTTGTCTGGCTGGTCAAAGTCTACTCCCTCCTCATTTCCTTCCATTTCCCTCAGTAATCCCTCCCCTTTTCCTCTTTCCCTACGTTCCCACTACTCCACGAGCAATTTCCCCCCACCCTGCAAAAACACTAGGCACTTCTCTTTGCGTTGGGATCCACAGACTTCACTTTTCTTCAGAACGTCTTCTAAGCCGTCCATTCGTTGAAGTGTGTGTGTGTGTGTGTGTGTGTGTGTGTGTGTGTGTGTGTGTGTGTGTGTGTTTGCACTCATACACACGCACGCGCATACATATGCACGCACATACAAACATTCAGTGATGTAGGCTCTCAAACACATAACCATGCACGTACGCGTACAAAAACTCGTGCACGCACGAATACACTCACTCATATACGCATGCATATCCTCATACACTCGTACAGACATGAACTCATGCATGCACATAAGCATAAGTACATGTATACATACATAAATATATTTACATTCGTATATACATACATGTATGCATATACACACTATATATATATAATATATATATATATATATATATATATATATATGTATATATATATATATCCACATATATATACATATACCGAGGGCTTTTTCCCCCTTACATGGGAGGTAGCCAAAAACAAAGATATAAAATCCACTTCCACCAATTCCATCCCCACATACTCCACTCCCATTCACCCCGCTCCCTCCCTCTTATCTTAGCTCCTCTTGGATGACGAGTCATCTTTGCATCTCGCTCACTGCCCTGGGTCAGATGCAATGCAGCAAGACATAGTACATCTACTCTCCTCTTTGACGCCATTATCTTATGTTTTACTTCTCTTTCCTTTGTACCTCTCGTATGATTCTCTCGTCCTATTTTGTAACCAATCTGTGAATGCTTGTTTCTTCTCTTCTACAACCTTCT
>NC_134800.1:54607648-54622648 GCF_046742065.1 Oratosquilla oratoria
GTCATATTTCTCGGTATTGCAATGCCCATGAAAAGTGTGCATGGTGCTCAGCTGAACATGACTCATGTTCCTGCCCTCATGCATACATACATACATACCTCTGCCTCGACATCATCGACAGACTCACCAAAACCACCTACACCAGACAAGTCGCAATGGAAATGTCCGCGATATCAAATGCCTGGGGTTAATGTATGGCATTTAGATCATCCTCGTTACCCTCCTCCCAGACTCGAGACCGGCTCTGCCTGGTAGTTTTCCTCTTCAACGACACATTTTCTCCAATGACCTTGACATTCCGTAGAGGCAAGCGTCTCTTGGGATTCCCGAACTTGTCCATGCGGGAAGCACCCGAAGAACGGTCGCCTCTGTCGACGGCTCTACGGTACTCGCGTAAGGAGTACGATTTCTCTTGAATCAGTTCGAGTCGAAAGGAGCGCCTCGTTCACGCGTATCTTCCGTTCGAGAGGAAGATAACACTTATTCTTACTATGATCTTATCTCGCAAAAGATTCACGGTTGTAGAACTGCAAGATTAACGGTTTTAGCACTGCAAGATTCGCTGTTTTAGCACTGCAAGATTCGCTGTTTTAGTACCACAAGATTCGCGGTTTTAGCACTGAAAGATTCGCTGTTTTAGCACTGCAAGATTCGCTGTTTTAGCACTGCAAGATTCGAGGTTTTAGCATTGCAAGATTCACTGTTTTAGCATTGCAAGATTCGCGATTTTAGCACTACAAGATTCACTGTTTTAGCACTGCAAGATTTGCTGTTTTAGCATTATTAGATTCACGGTTCTAGCATTACAAGATTCGCTGTTTTAGCACTGGGAGTTTTGAGGTTTTAGCACTGCAAGATTTGCGGTTTAGCACTGCAAGATTCGATGTTTTATCACGGCAAGATTTTGCTGTTTTAGCACTGCAAATTTTGCTGTTTTAGCATTGTAAATTTCGCTGTTTTAGTGTTGAAAGCACTGGAAGTTTTGCGGTTTTAGCGTTGCAAGATTCGAGATTTTAGCATTGAAGGTTTGCTATTTTAGCACTGCAATATTTGCAGCTTTAGCACTGCAATATTTGCAATTTTAGCACTACAAGATTCGCTGTTTTAGCACTGGAAGTTTGAAGTTTTAGTACTGGAAGTTTGAAGTTTTAGCACTGCAAGATTCGCGATTTTAGCATTGCAAGATTCGCAGTTTTAACACTGGAAGTTTTGTCGTTTTAGCACTGCAATATTCGCTGTTTTAGCACTGGAAGTTTTGCGGTTTTAGCACTGCAAGATTCGCGGTTTTAGCACTAAGATTTGCGGTTTTAGTATTGCAATATTCGCGGGTTTAGCACTTCCAAAATTCGAGATTTTAGCACTGCAAGATTCGCGGCTTTAGCATTGCAAGATTCGCGATTTTAGCACTGCAAGATTCGCGACTTTAGCACTGCAAGGGGCTTGTACTGCATATCGTATGTCTTCCTTTGTGTTCTTGGTATAGCGCACAGTTGATTCGTCGATGCCAAATATGGCAGTGGAAGATATTTCCTCGCAAACTTTATCAGAAACATTTACCTCCTCTATAAAATATATTGCCTTCTTACACCTCTTCAGAAGGTTATCGCTGCATAACTTGCATTCCTCATTGGTTCTTTGTTCATACTAAAGTACTAATGCGCTTATAATATATGTAATAAGGAAATGGAGTCAGGAAATGATTATCACAATATACAAAGACAAAAACATGACGCGTGACGTTGACAGAAAGGGAGCAATACAACGTGAGAGAACTTGGCTGAAGAGATGCGCAGTAGGAGGCACCTTGCCGAAAAAAAAAATAATAATAATAATCGCGAATAATTAATACCGCGAATAATCAATACCGCGAATAAAAATGTATATACTGTGTACCATTGTATCTGGAGAGCGTAGGATGTTTGTGCAGTATCATGTCTTGAAAATTATACTTAAGTATTTATTGCCATGTTCAGTCACGTGGTTTCAAAATACGTCGCAGCTTCTACTTCCTCTGAGGTGAATTCTTATCCCACTGATACTTTTCTTAAGAAATTAAACATCACACAAAGAATAAACTCAAGCCCATTTTTGTCGTTCAGTTAAACACCCACGAATTACTCTGCATATGCAAATGAATATTCTATATACAGTATTTCTCATATCGGTAATAAAACTAAATTTGATGCAGAATATATGGGTAAATATCAAGGCATTATACATTTTCCCTTGTTCTATATCAATAATATACCCAGTAATTTTATAACTAAATATAACAAATAAGAGTATTTACCCAATAGTATTATCACAAAGTTCGCTAGAATCCACATACAGTATAAAATATTTGATTAAGTACAACGTACTTGTTTGTACTTGAATATACTTGGTATTTCTTAAGTACTTTGGGTTTAAGTACAAGTACAGGGACAAGTACCAATTAATTTTTAAACTCCAAGTACAAGTATATGAAAATATACTTAAATCTAAGTACAAATACATGTACGTAGAGTGCGGGGTGATCTAATAGAAGTGTTCAAGTGGATCAAAGGCTATAACAAGGGTGAAGCAAACAAGGTCATCATAATAAAACAACAGGACAGGACTCGCAGTAATGGGTATAAACTAGACAAATTTAGATTTAAGAAGGAAATAGGCAAGCATTGGTTTACTAATAGGGTGGTCGATGAATGGAATAAACTTAGTAACCATGTAGTAAGCGCTGAAACTATCAGTTGTTTTAAAAAACGATTAGACAACTTTATGAATGGGGATGACAGGTGGTGATGGATACGGAGCTGCCTAGTGTAGGCCTTATGGTCTCTTGCAGTCTCCTTTATTCTTATGTTCTTGGACCTAACCCTGATACATTTATACATATGTACGCATGTACACACTAGTGCATATATACGTATGCATATAAGTTACTCAAAGGTCTTGGGAACTCATTCACCCATTCACTCTTACTATGTGTTACAAGTCAGAAACCCGTGTAATTTTTCTCTGAGTTATCCCAAAGACATGGGTTCTTGGGAACTCATTCATTCACTCTAAATGTGTTACAAGTCAGATGAGTGAGCGAGATTCGTAAAATATAAATTGGCGGCGCATTGCCAGGATTTTAACGGTAAAGTGAAAGAATTACCAACGAAATTTTTTAGTATTAAATAGGATTAATAGTGTGATAAAATGAAGCTGACAAGCGCAGAGGAGGTATGGGAGTTTGTACACAAAGAACCCAGTAAGAAAAAGATACAGAGCCTTACTATTAACGACTTGAGATTCATAGCACAAAGTCTGGGGGTTAAGCACGCACATGATGCGAATAAAACCGAAATTATTAAGAATTGTTGGAGAAATGGTGCTTAATCGTGATGAAAGTGGGGCAATGAGAGATGAAGGAAGGGCAGATAGAGTGTCTGTCACTTCAGAAAGTGAGGAAGAAATGGAAGAGAAAATAGAGAAGGGTGAATCTCAAAACACTGAATCTCGATTAAGCGAATTACGGTTGAAGTTAGAGATATCTAAGATAGAAGCTGAAGTAAAAAGGGAAGAAACTGAGAGAGCTAAGATAGAAGCTGAAGTAAAGAGGGCAGAAACTGAAAAGGCTAGAATAGAAAATGAAAACCTTAGACTTCAAGTTAACTTGCAAGAAAGTAGACGAGTGCTATCAGACTCTCAACTCGTGCATAGGAGGCTCAGTTTTGATGTAGTACATAACGCTAAATTTGATGAATCACAAGTGGATACTTTAGAACGTTTGAAGGAATAGATTACCAGTGGCCGAAGGAGTATTGGCGTGCATTGTTGCTAACATGCCTTAGAGGCAAACTGTTAAGAGTTTATGGTGCTTTGGAGGATTCACAAACAAAGGATTACGATGAAATCAAAGCAGCCATCCTACGAGCCTGTGAATTAGTGCCTGAAGTTTATAGGGTAAAATTTGGGAATCTAAGGAAGCAATCTAATATCCCACGCGTTGAATTTAGTAGAGAGAAAAGAATGTTATGGGACCAATGGGCAAGATCCCGTAACAATACACATACATACATACATACATATCAAAGGGCTTTTCCCGCTTTGAGCGTATACCCACCTCACATCCATGCCAACCCCATCCTTCATCTCAACTATCCTTGTGGGTGAAAGGACACAAAATCCCAGCTGGTTGCTGTAAATTGATGAGGTAGACTTGGACCGAACCATCCAATACTTCCGTGCAAATGATACTTAGCCACTGGATGTTAAAGTCAGAAAGTAAACAAGAACCTACCTCTGCTTGGGGTGTCTGGTGAATATGTTCCACGATGGGCTCCTTGGTCGCGGCGTCGTCCTCACGCTTAAGTGTGTCAACACTCTCAAAGGACGTCATGGCGATGGTTGTGTTCAGAACTCGTTGAGCAAATCCAATGGAAGAGTTCGTAGCCAACAGTTATTCCCTCTCCTCTCCCTTCCGTGCAGACGACGACGCGGCCAGAGGCACGAATAGGCCGAACGTTTTGCATACGCTAGAACAGGCCTTCTAGCACCTTACGGGGAGGCCTCCTGTGTCACAATGCACGCCAGGGAGAGGCAGATGTCCTCGGTCTTTGGCACCAAACCCACAACACACACGTGCTTCGACCGTGTGTCTTCAGTTACGAGTTGGTTTCAGAGCCTTTGTCGACAACCCGACACGTGCGGGGCTCGAGCAGCGTCTGCTGCTGAGACGAGTTCGCTGCCTGCGACTTCCCCGTAGCGTCTAGGCACCTCCCATATCAATGACACACCCATCCCCTCCAAAGCAAGGCGTTGAGCTCATTCACTACCGAGCGGTTCTTATCCATTTATCCCGTGTTCCACATGTCGGTTTCGTTAACTTCCGTGTACGTACGCATGTATCTATGTATGCATGTATGTATGTATGTATGCATGTATGCATGTATGCATGTATGTATGTATGTATGTATGTATGTATGTATGTATGTATCTGGCAACCCTTCATTGGAGAACGGACTATAGGACTAACACGCAAGAGCTCCCAGCCTGGCAACTAATCGTTAACGCTCAAAGGTAGTAAATTTGTAGGAAAACCCAAATATGTAACTAGTACGTACAAACACACACGCGTGCACACACACACGCACACACACACGCACGCACGCGCGCACACACACACACACACACACACACATATACTCGGTGGCGCGGTTGGTAGAGTCCCCGACTGTCACCACGGCGGTCCGGTTTCGAATCCTGCCCAGGGCTGAAATAATTTCAGTATCGCTGCGCTTCGAGTCGTTACTCCAACTCTCGTGGACGGGGAGTTGGGTGTGTGTGTGCGTGTAAGGTCACAGCATTACACATAGATCGGTCATACGAGCTCTGAGCTCTCTTCCGGGAGGGAAACAGCTGTCGATCACGAGTTCAGCACGTGATCCAAAGACCAAGGTGAATACACACACACACACACACACACACACACACACACACACACATATATATATATATATATATATATATATATATATATATATATATATATATAGAGTATATATATATATATAATACATATATGTTTATATATATATATATATATATATATATATATATATATATACATATATATATATGCTAATAAGAACACGGGTACGTGTGTTCACTTATGCAAAGTAGACCACTTGGAAAAAAATGATTGGGGTAATGCCCAGGCAATCTATCATACCAACAACATAACAGCAAGAAACTTAATAGAGTGTAGTTTGATTCATACCACCAGTAATCAAAATACCAACCTACACAAGGGGTTATATAAACTTGATAATTTTATTTGTCAAGAAATTAGTAAGATAATATCAGGTGAAATGTAACCCAGCGACTATGACCTAATGTCGCCCGACAATCATTAGTGGAAGCATTGACTCTGGCGACTGTGACCTGATGTCGCCCCACCATCATTGACATTGACCTTCCGCCCTCCAGGGGGTAATTGTTCGCTACCCTTATTCAAACTGTCCTTGTTCCTTTTTCCATGTATATATTACCTATGCATTTCTATTACTATGTACTTGTTGCACTGAAGATGTAATATACGAAAGCGCTCTGCTTCGTTAGTTTCTTTTTTCCAAGTGGTCTACTTTGCATATATATATATATATATATATATATATATATATAGATATACATATATATATATATATGTATATATATATATATATATATGTGTGTGTGTGTGTGTGTGTGTGTGTGTGTGTGTGTGTGTGTGTGTGTGTGTGTGTGTGTGTGTGTGTGTGTGTGTGTGTATCAACATATACTGAATAGTTCCCAGTACACTTAAACTTACAAGACAAAAGCTCACAAGACATAAACTCACAAGACATAGGCTCATCCTTTTACTGAAAAAAGGACGAAAGCTCACACTTTTTTTTATCAAATTATGATATATCATACACATATTGCATCACATGTAGAAATATCACAAGACTTTTATCACAAATAATATTTCATATAACATCACAAATTACATAAGATAAGTAATGTCACATGATATTCACTTCAATCGGATGTAGTGGCCAAACAGTACAAAGGAATTTGTTTAGACGAGTGGTTCGCAACGTGAGACGTACGAGCCATAGAGGGGCAATTTGATTTTTTTTTTTTTTTTTTTTGGTATTCAGAGTCTACGTTCTAGTGATCTATTAGCCGTAACATTCCAATAAATAAAAATGTAGCAATCACACATTTATTTCATCCATCATTCTGTTTTCGATTTTCACATTATTCCCGATTGCACTGCCATGTATGCCATGTTGTTTTGAAGTTTGTTTAGGCCTATGATTGAACAAACTTTAAATTTTAAGTAGAAAATAAAAGTTTAAGAATTAAATCAAAGTATTGGTGTTTTAAGCTTCTATACCTGAAACAGAGTTCATTTTTTAAATAAGAATTATATATCACTACATGGGGGGGACATCAGAATTGACGAGTTAAACACCATATGAGGACGGTGCCTTTATTTGTACGACGTTTCGCTTATTACAGCCTTTTCAAGTGCTTGAAAAAGCTGTAATAAGCGAAACGTCGTACAAATAAAGGCTCCGTCCTCATACGGTGTTTAACTCGTCAGTCTTGTCGGCAACTGCCACTTTCATAAAAAAGACATCAGAATTCTAGAAGTGATTAGGTGAGGCCAGAAAAAAGGTTGGGAAACACTGCTTTAGAGACTTGCGTCCAGCTACTAACTTCTGGCACAATTTTCTTTAAAGCTCTTATGAAGCTCCACATAAATGAGTGTTTCTCAAGTTGGCGTTCTTATATACTGACAGAATTGTAGCCCATCACTGGCAAAAAACTGCTCAAAGTACCTCGGTCAGTAACGTATGAACAACATATATTTAAGAAAAGGTTCTGTTGATTAACACTGAAACGAGGGGGGTGATAAGATAAGAACAAATCAAGTGAAAAGAAATGTGATGACAAATTTGAAGATAGTATGTAATATGTTTGTGTATAATGTCATATATATATATATATATATATGTGTGTGTGTGTGTGTGTGTGTGTGTGTGTGTGTGTGTGTGTGTGTGTGTGTGTGTGTGTGTGTGTGTGTGTGTGTGTGTGTGTGTGTGCAAAATAACCACAGGAAAAAGGAAACTTGTAGACAGTAAGTACTTTCGTATATTACATCTTCAGACTAGATGACATTAAAAAAGACAAAACTTGCAATCAAGAACAAGGAAACCATAAACAACTTAATATACTTGTTCTTCCTTTTCATGAAAATTTTCTTAGTATTGTTAACCTACTCAAAAAATTGGATATCAAAGTAGCTTTTAGATATGACCACACCATTAAGAAAACTTTAATTAAGAACAGCCCTCCTAACAACAACGGTGTGGTCTATAAAATTCCTTGCCAAGATTGTAACAAATTTTATATTGGACAAACTGGGAAAAACTTGGAAACAAGGATTTCCCAACATAAATATAGTGTGAGATCTGCCCAGGAAAATAATGCGTTATTCCAACATAAAGCATTATACAACCATCATATTGATTGGTCTAAGGCAACAATTTTAGCTAAAGGAAAAAGCCTACAAGAAAGAAATATAATAGAATCCTGCTTAATATCAGGCACGTTTGATAAAAATATAAACTTAAGCTATGGTCATTTTAAATGTGATAAATTGGTAACCCAAATGGTCACCAAGATCTTTCCGCCAGATTGAGCCTTATGTGTTGGTCAGGTCGATAGGGGTAAGGTCATCCCCCCTCCTCACATTGTATTGTCTCCCCCCTTCCCCCCTATGGTTGCCACCTGATACTTACATTTAAACCCAACTCTGTATCTCTGTCATTTAGTCTGAAGATGTAATATACGAAAGTACTTACTGTCTACAAGTTTCCTTTCTCCTGTGGTTATTTTGCATTTTTGTATCACGGTGATGTGATTGCTTGCATATATATATATATATATATATATATATATATATATATATATATATATATATATATATATGTGTGTGTGTGTGTGTGTGTGTGTGTGTGTGTGTGTGTGTGTGTGTGTGTGTGTGTGTGTGTGTGTGTGTGTGTGTGTGTGTGTGTGTGTGTGTGTGTGTGTGTGTGTGTGTGTGTGTGTGTGTGTGTGTGTGTGTGTGTGTGTGTATTGTATATTTAGGGCGCAGATTCTCACTAATACACACTGGGTTAAACACGACAGCATTTTGGCACTGGTTAATCTTCTTACTGAGATTTTCAATTTTCCTCACAGTAGGTCCCCAAAACCCGACACCGGCATTCCCCTGGACTTCTCACTCCCAGTCTGCGTCAAGCCGCCGAGCAACTCCGTAACAATGAAAGCATCGTCATCCGCAGAGCTAATAAAGCCTTGTCTTATGTCATACTTGACCGTGACACCTATTTTTCTAAATGTTCTGATATTTTACAGGATCGTTCTAAGTTCAGGCCAATCTCCCGGAACCCCAATTGTCATCTTAAATCTAAGGTTAATTCCCTGATTAATGCTGTGAATGCTGTTAATGGTGACCTAAAATTTGATTTGATTACTGGTGATTATGCCCCTGGTTATTTTTATGGAAATGTCAAGACCCATAAGGTTGGTAACCCTCTAAGGCTCATTATTTCTCAGACCCCCACCCCCACATACTCCTTAGCTAAGCGTTTGAATAATATAATTACCGCATTTATCCCTACCACTTATTCACTCAGATCTACAGACGAGTTCATTGATGTACTAAGGAGTAACAACCCCGTAGGAATTATGGCTTCCCTCGATGCCCACAGTCTCTTCACGAACACCCCAGTTTTAAGAACTACTGAGATTATTCTAGACTATGTTTACCATCACCCGACACTACCACCACCTAAAATGCCTATAACTATCATGAAGGAGATGCTTCTTGCTTGCACTACCGAAGCCCCTTTCAAATGTCCTCAAGGTAAACTTTTTGTCCAAATAGATGGCGTCGCCATGGGCTCTCCTTTGGGGGTCCTTAATACTCAAGCCTTTATGCCTCACGTAGAAACTGAAGCCTTACATTCCCTAACCATGAAACCACATTTATATCTGAGATATGTTGATGATATCTTTGTGTTTCTGACGTGCATTTACTAGAAGAGCTCAGATCTAATCTCCAAGCCATTTCAGGGCTACAATTTTCTACAGAGCTCAATGTTAATAATAAGATCCCTTTTCTTGATGTTTTGGTGGATGCGACATCTAATAACTTTAAAACTATGGTATATCGCAAGCCCACGGATAGCGGTAAATGCATGAACGGTCTTGGTGAATGTTCTCGTAATTATAAGAAAGGCGTTATTAGGGCATATGTCCGGCGGGCAATTTCCATTTGTTCCTCTTGGCATATGCTCCATTTAGAACTTACTTACCTGCGCCAGATGCTAGTAAATAATGGTTATTCTAATCAAGACTTTGATAGTGTAACTAAGGATTTACTAGAACGTAAAGTGGCTGTGAAAACACCGGACCAAGCCAAGACCGTTACTGTATTTTACCAGAATATTTATTGTAGCTCGTACCGCCAAGATGAGAAACACATAAAAGACATCATACATAGAAATTGTAAGCCAATAGGCGATTATGATAACTTAAAAGTTATTATATTCTATGACAACCCCCGTACCTGTTCCCTTGTTATGAAAAACAATCTGTCTGGCAATGGCGGCATATCGAGAACCAATGTCCTATATGAATATCGCTGTACTACTGGGGACTGAGCACCCCGTAATTCTTCTTACATTGGGTTCACGACATGCCAACTGAGTAGACGGTTGTCCTTACATTTACAACAAGGAGCAATTAAACAACACCACCTCCAATACCACCAGGCTATAATCGATAGGAAGACAATCGTGGATAACACTAGGATAGTTACACTCTGTGCCAAAATTAAGGAATCTAAAAATGCTTGAAGCCATCCACATTAGGGAGAGAGCTCCAATTATTAACATTCAATGTAATATGATTTCTGCCATCCCGCTATTTAATTCTTCCACGAGATTTGGAGCCCAACAACAGCAACACCCACCTCCTTCCTCTCCCCCTCCCCCTCCTACACCTCACCAACCCCCACATGACCAGCGTGGTGCCCCAGCGAGAAGACTTATCTTACCTGACTCCTCCCCTCTCCCTCCTCCTCCCCCTCCCCCTCCAAGACGAAGTGCTCGGCTATGTAGCGGGTCACGAACCATGCAGCGTTCCCAAGCGGCCCATATTTAAACCCATGTTGTCTGTACATCATTGTCAATTGTGAATCATGTAGCTTTGAAAATTGTGACTTATCTCTTGTAACTATTCTGAAGATGACTCCCTGAAGTCGAAACGTCAATTAAATATGGAAGACTATGGAAGGCTTGTATTTGCCCACCCTCCTGAAATGAGACCTACTGTGAGGAAAATTGAAAATCTCAGTAAGAAGATTAACCAGTGCCAAAATGCTGTCGTGTTTAACTCAGTGTGTGTGTGTGTGTGTATATATATATATATATATATATATATATATATATATATAGTGTTTAGAATATATCGAAATTGAGCTTTTTGCCTTTTTGATTAATGGTGTGAGCTTGTCTTGTGAGCTTTTGTCTTTTTCATTAAGGGCGTGAGATTATATCTTGTGAGCTTATGTCTTATGAGCATTTGCCTTGTGAGATTTTATTTTGTGATCTTTTATCTTGTGAATTTACTTTAGGGAATCCTAGGGATCAGTGCGACACGCTTCCTAGCTAACAGGCCATTAGCTGATTTTAGCCTTAAGATTGATGACACAAAAACACATTGTGTGTCATGGATAGTTCACTCGAACAGATGACCAATTGGAAACAAAGAAGACTCGAGTATGTTCCAGTCAGGGCGAGACCCGTTTTCGTTGAAGTTGTAACTTTGCCATTTTGTTTTCGACGTAGTTTCTCCAATAGATTCTCAAGCGAGCTACAGCAAGGTCTAAATATACAGGTCAGACCGTTTGAATTCTTCTGCGCAGCTTCTGACGTCATTAGGCTGGGTCCATTTTCTCTTTGTGAAACACTGAAGAAAACTGAAACGCCAAGGAAGACAGGAACTATAATATTTTATATATTATATATATATATATATATATATTATATATCATATATATAGACAGGAACTATAATATTTTATATATATTTATATACATATTTTATATAATATTTGTCAGAATATAACTAATTGCGTGGAGCGGTGCGAGCGAAAGCGACGTCTTTCACAAACGACGCACCAGCTTCAACTGACAGCTATAGGACCCGCCAACCCCACTTTGAACAGCCAGGTGACGTTCACGGGCCCGCTGTGCCAACTCCCTCGAAATTCGGTCGGAAGTGGTGAGACCTTATATTCTTAGATCTTGAGCTACAGTATGGCGTGTCAGTTCCCGATCCGATGCCCTACCGCCAGCTTGCCGTGCTCTTCCCCTTGCAGAAGTATAATTGTTTCTCAACTGACCCCTTCCTAGAACTGAACTTCGGGAGACGTCATACATTTCCCACGAAAAGGGGAGTGGGGCATACTCAGCAGTTCTCACTGCAGCCTCACCCGACACTTGTCGCTCGCTGTCTGCGGTAAATATACCACACGAGAGAAAGGAAGCAGGTGGCACGTATCTACTGTGTACATCTTAGCACTTTCTTTCCTTTTGTACCTGTTGCTAAGTATAGTATTTATTGGGTTAGGATGAAACAAAGCGGGGAAGCTTTTGTGAGTTTATTTTCTTGAAGTTTCGGACCAATGTCCTATTCTTAGAGAGATTGCAGACACAAAACGTGATGTGACTGCTCGTGTGGGGTATATAACTTGAAGTTCTTGCCATTGTCTCCTTTCTCGCCTCGTTTTTGGGTCAGTTTATTCCTTCTCTCTGTAGGTTTTTGACCTCTCGTGCTCACGTGCTGATGACGGGGACATTTGTCTCTTTTGTGTTGCCGTCATTGCTGACGTATTAGCCCAGCAAACCAATGCCTTCTTTATCACTGATGACTTTACAAATGTTTGCTGCCCTCCAGTGTTTTTATCATCTTTTTCCTCGTGCTCTTCATTATTACCCATGCATTTTCCTAGTGTGGAAAGTGCTGATATTGCTCCATGTGCTTCACCAGAGAGTTGTTTGTTCGATGGTGTCTTAAGGGTTTTTTACACGGTCAAACATGTTGGCCAACACGTTTGACAACATGATGTTTGAGAGTATGTTTGAACATGTGAAAGGGGTAAACATGTTGGACCAACGTGTTTGAATGGATGTCTGATTTGACCTGACTTTTGTGGGCGGAGCTTGCTCGTTCATGCCCATGCATGAACGTCTGAACACGCATTAGTCTCCAACCGTCATACATACTCAAATCTCGCGGAGGTAACATCTATAGCAGCTCCTTCAGTGACAGACTTGCCGATTATTTCCAAAATGAATGATACGTATGCCGTTAAGGACAAGGAAAGGGAAATTATGGTGGATTTCATTGACATATATAGGAATCATATAGCATTGTGGAAGGTGAAATCGAAAGAATACTCTAATAGGAATTTAAGAAATAAAGGTATAGATGAATTGCATGGAAAGCTAAAAGAACTTGACCCTCAGTGCACGCGGGATGATGTGATGAAAAAAGTCAACTGTCTTTGTAGTTCTTTTAGAAGACATGGCAAATTTCTGGTATGATCTTAGATAATGTGCTTGTTGCGATGAGAGCTGAACATCTCAAGTCTTAAAGAGACTTTCCCGTTGCTAAAAACCGCAATGTTGCGCTCAGCCGTTCATGAGGGCTAATGAATTTTCTCATAATGGTGGCTTTACAAGTAATGAATGGAGTGACTAAATTCAAAAGTTCTGAATATGTTGATTCGTCCATGCGCATATAATTGCGCCAATCATCTGGGTGGTCCTTTTGTCCACTTTGAACGTTTCCTTTTCTTTTCTTTGAATTACCAATATCCCAATTAACATCACCTCGTCTTGAGTAAGGGGCATGCTGTCCCCTTCTCTTGGCGCCGACTGAGGTTGTCTGTCTGTTTGGTCTAAACGTGTAACAACTCTTCAAACATGTTGTGTTGGAGGTTTGATGAGCGAGTTGGCCAACATGTTTGATTGTGTAAATCCCCCCCTCACATCGCCTTGAGCCTTTGATGTTCTCGTGCCCTTTTCCCTTGACCACGTCCCGTTTCTCCTGTGTAATTTTTTTTTTTTTTTAGCAACCGTTACATGGGTTGCTATATATGATGCTATCCTTGTTTGTTTTCCTTTGTTACAAGACCTATCCTCCTGATTTTTTTTTTTTTTTTTTTTTTTTTTTTTTTTGCAATTTACATTCCCGTTTTCTTCAGATATATGTCTACTGCTGAAGATGATACGGAAAGTTAGGAACCTTTTGTTTCCCTTTTCTTCTTATTATATTTATGAATGGCCTTCTTCTTAAGCTTTATCAATAAGTCTAAAATGAAAATTAGTTTCTTGAATGTATTAATGATGTATGCATATTTTCCTTCTACAAAACTCCTTACTATATATTCTTAATGCTCTTTAGAAGAACCTTATCACAATTCACAATCCCTATTTTTGCTCTTTCGCACTGTACCGACAAATAGTTGATGAATTCATCTTCATTTGTTGTTTTCCTATAAGCGGAAAAATTCACTTGGATAGCCGATCTCCATATCAATGTATCCAAGAAAGGTAATTTATCATCCTGTTCCTACTCCTTTGGGAAGTGAATGTCTTAATACACATTGTTCATTATGCCTTAAGATCGGAGAGAATGGAGTTCCATGGTCGCTGACGTCAAAAACCTGTTATGGATTTTAACTCCGCGAGATTTGAGTATGTATGACGGTTGGAGACTGATGCGTGTTCAGACGTTCATGCATGGACATGAACGACCAAGCTCCGCCCACAAAAGTCAGACCAGATCAGACATCCATTCAAACACGTTGGTGCAACATGTTTACCCATTTCACATGTTCAAACATACTCTCAAACATCGTGTTGTCAAACGTGTTGTCCAGCATGTTTGAACGTGTAAAAACCCCTTAAGAAATGGCACCTCGGTAAGAGAAGGTATTATTATTACTATTGTTGTTGTTATTATCATTACTGTTATTATTAAAGTTATTATCATTATTATTATTGTTAATAGATACTTAGGCCCCTTTCACACTAGGCAACTAGTGACCGTCACTAGGGGCAGTCACTAGTTACCTAGTGTGAAAGTCTCGGGCAACTGCAAGCAACCAGTGACTGTCACCGAGTTGTGGAATCCTTTCTCATCATCTCATTAGTCGAAAGAATGGCATCAATGGAGGAGGTGCTTCTGTTGGCTTTGCTGGTCAAGAAAGAGACGGTCGGTGACGACAACTGCCAGTGACGGTCACTTGTTACCGGAGCGGGCAACAGCCATAGCCTGTTGCGCAACCGGGCAACCGCAGTGACGTAGTGTGAAAGGCTCAATTTAAAATAATGGTAGGCAACTAGTGACCGTCACTAGTTGC
>NC_134800.1:54627648-54632648 GCF_046742065.1 Oratosquilla oratoria
AGTGGGAGAGAATTGGTAGTGCTAGTGAGTCCTGACCTTAAATTCAGGACATAGTGCATTAGTACTAGAAATAGAGCTAATAGTGTTAGGTTTCATTGATAGGACGATTACAAATAAAAAATGCAGAGGTAGTTGTCAAACTCTATCTAGCGTTAGACCCATCCTTGACTTTGCGGTACAGTTTTAGTCTCCGTCCTATTGAATGGATATAAATTCACTAGAATCAGTACAGAGGAGAATGGCCAAACAATATATGTGCTCAGAAATTTACCTTACGAGGATAGGCTTAGGCATCTTAATTTATACTCTCTAGAGATCTAATAGAGGTGTTCAAGTGGATCAAAGGCTTTAACGAGGGGGATGCAGACAAGCACATCACATTAAGACAACAGGGCAGGATTCGCAGTAATGTATTTGAATTGGACAAAATTAGATTTAAGAAGGAAATAGGCAAGAACTGGTTCACCAATACGATGGTCAACGAATGGAATAGACTTAGTAACCTTGTAGTAAGCGCTGAAGCTATCGGTTGTTGTAAGAGAAGATTAGACAACTTTATAGATTGGGATGTTAGGTGGTAATGGACATGGAACTGCCTAGTGGGGGTCTTATGGTCTCTTGTAGACTCCTTCTTATGCTCTTATCGAGACGAAGTGATATCATAACTTGGGGCGTTTTGAAAAGTTTTAAATTTAAAAAAGAAAATTATTCAACCCTTGCGATCTCCGACGGGATATGAGAGTATACAGTATACAGATTACATAAAAATATTTCCAGCATGAGAGCATATACAGATCATAAAATAAAAACACATATTTTCGACAGCACATATCGTTTGACCAAAAGGTCTCCTGTCGGTATGCTTCTCTTTAATCCTTTGTGATCGTAGAGCAGCTGTTGTAGCTGTTGCAGTCGTTTATGTACACGTTTGATCCCAGTCTCGTCTCACCCCACTCAGTGTCGTAATCCCCTCGAGTAAACGCGAAAAAATACTAAACAAGCTGATGAGTTGGCAACATGCAAGACTTTTTCCGAGAAAGAAGAAATTAGAGACAAGATAACAGTGTCTTTGTTACAATTGTACAGATTCGTGGAGCGTTATAGTCATCGTCATAGAGCCTATTTTGAACAATCGAAACCCAAACACAGGTTATCACAAACATAACTCTTATCCTGTATATTACATTTAAGTAAAAACAATTATTTAAATACACATATAGAAGCGCGCGCGCACACACACACACACACACACACACACACACACACACACACACACACACACATACACACTCATGCACACAGCTCGACAGCGCAGTAGTACCGTTTGCAACCACTAATCAAGTGATCGGGTTCGATTCCCGCCCAGGGTTGAAATAATTTCAGCATCACTGCACTGCGAGCCGGCACTCCAACTCTCTTGGGCAAGAAGTTGGTGAGTGTGTGTGTGTGTGTGTGTGTGTGTGTGTGTGTGTGTGTGTGTGTGTGTGTGTGTGTGTGTGTGTGTGTGTGTGTGTGTGTGTGTGTGTGAGTGTGTGTGCGTGCGTGTGTGTGTGTGTGCGTGTGTGTGTGTGTGTGTGTGTGTGTGCGTGCGTGTGTGTGTGTGTGTGTGTGTGTGTGTGTGTGTGTGTCTGTGACCATGTGCGTGTGTATGTGTGTGTGTGTGTGTGTGTGTGTGTGTGTGTGTGTGTGTGTGTGTGTGTGTGTGTGTGTGTGTGTGTGTGTGTGTGTGTGTGTGTGTGTGTAAGGTAAGTTTACAGTATTACCCATAGATCGGGCATATACAAGTTATGAGTTCTCATCTGGGAGGGTAACAGCTGTCGATCACGAGTCTTACACGTGATCGAAGACCGTGGGGAATCATATACACACACACGTACACACGCACGTACAGTAGTGGTTAACGTCTCAGCCTCTCACGCCGGAAGTCCGAGTTTACGCTTCAGGTAGAGCGTGAAAGATCCACAAACGCTGCGTTGTTACTACCCCCATTGCGCAAAGGGATGACTGTGGTCAAGGTCACAGCGATCCCCATACATTGGACTACATGAGCTTTGAGATCTTATCCGAGTGAGTTATGTCTAGCACGTGGTCTAAGACCATGATGAATCACGCAAACACACACATACACACACACACACACACACACACACACACACACACACACACACACACACACACACATACACACACACACACACTTCAACGAACGGACGGCTTAGAAGACGTTCTGAAGAAAATTGAAGTTTTGTGGATCCCAACGCAAAGAGAAGTGCCTATTGTATTTACAGGGTGGGGGGGGAAATTGCTCGTGGGGTAGTGGGAAAGTAGGGAAAGAGGAGAAGGGGAGTGATTGCTGGGGAAATGGAAGGAAATGAGGAAGGAGTAGACTTGGCCCAGGCAGACTGGCGAAAGGTAAACAAACGACCCCCCGATCAGCTGAGCGACGATGAAATGTCTAATAAAAATGTGAAGATTAGAAGTATAGATAAGAGCAATACAGTAGAAAGTGATGAGAATATTTTCCAGGGATTTAAAGAGGGTGGGGGGGACACAACCCCCCCCCCCCCGACTGACAAGACTAGAAGAGAAGGTCGATAAGATGATCGAGGACTTGGAGCGTAGGTTCGGTCATGTTAACAACATTCTACAAAGAGTTGAAAAATTGGAAGAACTAGAGAAGGCGAACAAAAACTTAACTGATGAAATAGAAAACCTGAAAAGACAGTTAAAAGAAGTAAAGGTGGAGAATGAGGAATTGAAGAGGAATAGTAATGTGTCCGTACGTGGTCCCGCCCCTATCCAGATGTGTAGGCGAATATATCAAACACTATATGTCACCTTAGTTCCACTTTAATCACTTATTGTCACTACACAGGAATGTTTATATTAATAATAATGTCTCACATCTTCCTTATCACTACAGTGCACATTGTAAGTTATCGACCGACTCCCTCTCTCCGGCCACCTACCGTGGGTTTTGATCAAGGAACTGCTGAGTACACAATATCAGGCGGGTCTCACCAATCGTAATTGTACAGTTTTTACTGGGAGTATTCAGTCTCTTACAATATGTTGGTTAGTATGTATCGAATAGGTTATATTCTATTATATATTGTAATATTTCCCGGGGGGGAAGAGCTCGTTATTATGGGGTAGTTCTGTAACGTAGTGTGTTGGTGGTTGATTGCACTTATGAGTGTGAGTTCGTGTGTGTGTGTATTGGTTGAATTCACGTGATGCTTAGCTCGGCAATTCTGACAGGATGTGGTTGGCGCCGACGGTCTGTGTGCTGAATGTGGTTGGGGTAGTTGAGATGGAGGAGTGTGTGGGTCATATGACTGACTGATACTTACAAGTGTATGGGCGTATACAGTAAAGAAAACAGAGAGGGATGGAAGTCGATAAAAGAAAACAGTAAAGTTGCATTTACTGATATAATTAAACAGCAAATGAGAGAACAAACTGAAGACTCAGTTATTAAAGTGATGAGACAGAAGGAGAATATAGTAAGAGACTTAGCTGACAAAAAGAAATGTATAATTATATTAGGAATGGAAGAGAAACATAACCCAGATAAAACCTCAAGAACCAATGAGGAAAATGAAAAAGTAAGCAGTTTACTAAAATTAGTTCAGGAAGATGAGCCAGAAATTATGAAGGAAATTGAGGAAAAATTCAGGCTCGGAAATTATAGTACAGATAAGACCAGACCTATTAAGATTAAATTCAGGTCACAAACGACGGCAGAGAATATCTTATCCAAAACAGGGAAACTAGCAACAAGTGAACAATATAAGAAGGTATGGATAAAAAGGGAAATGAATAAAGAGGAAAGAGAGGAAGAAAAACAGAAAAGACTTGAAGCTAAGAAAAAAAAAACGAGAGCAGAACGTAGTCAGAGAAAGAGAGATTCTATTGGAGAGTAGTGAATATGAAACTAAGGCAGTTCGACATACAAAAGAAAAACAAAAGGGAAACAGAGAACACAATGGAAGTGACAGAAAACTAAGAGTGTCTTACACAAATATAGATGGATTAATAACAGGATTGAATGAGCTGAATGATTATTTGAAAGAAAAAGAACCGGACATAATGGGAATTATAGAAACAAAATTAAAAGGCCCACTACCACCCAACAGTATAGGACATAATGCATATAATTATTGGATTAAAAACAGAGAGAAAAAGCAAGGGGGTGGAGTTATGTTCCTGACTAAGAAGGATATAAACGTGAGGGGTGTCATATATGGAAAGAATACAGTAGAGATGATTATGATAGAAGTGGAAGACCGAGATAAGAAGAGCAGAAAGTTTGTGATAAATTATGTGCCTCCGAAAACAGCCTCATGGGAGGAGAGTGAACATAAAGTATGTTAGAGGACACAAAGATAACATTAAATAAAATAATGGAAGATGGAGGAAGAATAGTTATGATGGGCGACTTTAATTGCAAAGAAATCTGCTGGGAAGAAATGACAGTAAAGGGTGGAGACGGCTCATGGGGAAACGCTCTACTTGAGATGATTACTGACCATACAATGACACAATGGATACAGAAGAACACCAGGTATAGAAATGAAGAAGAACCATCGAGACCAGACTTAATAATTACATCTGAACCTAGAATAGTGGACAAGATTGAATATAAAACACCAATAAGTAAAAGTGACCACATATTGATTGAACTGGAACTTAATGAAGAAAAATATATGAAAAGAAATGAGCAATATAGAAAAGGAAGAATGATGTATGAAAAAACAAACTTTGATAAAATAAGAGAATTCTTTCAACAAGAAAACTGGGAAGAAATATACAAAGAAGAAACAACAGTGGAAGAGAAATGGAATATTTTGACAAAAATTTACAAAAAAGGAGTGGAAAAGTATGTCCCAAGACAAAAACAAGAAAAAGAATATGTAAAATGCTGGTACAACAAAAGTTGTAGGGAGTTAAAAGACAAAAGAGACAAAGCCTGGACCAGATGGAAAAAAGACAGAAGA
>NC_134800.1:54637648-54660148 GCF_046742065.1 Oratosquilla oratoria
TTTTAAAACTGATCCTTTCGCTAAAATAATCAACATCTCGAAAAAGTTTTACTTTCTCTTTATAAAATAATGAGTAGTAATTTTATGACTTTTGCATGCAAACAAGACTATTTAATATATGCTTTACACACATGATCATATTTATAAAATCAAAAGTTGGTAAAATACTTCTGCACAATGCATCATTCATTACTAAATATTTGAAATTGAGTAAACAGTTAAAATTTAAAAGGTTATTTTAGTTATATTTATCTTAATATTTCTGTAATATCATGTTTTTCTTCTTTGTGCTTGTGCTTATGTTTGAACTTTGTATACTTATTCAAGTATCTGTACACAAATTATACAAACAAGGATAGTAAAAGTTTGGTATACATGAGATTCTTTTATTTGCAACAAAGCAATACTGTCTTGTAAAGAACATATACCAAACAAACTAAAAGAAATAACATTATTCAACTTCAAAAATGAACCATACATCAGGCAACCAAAACATGCAATCAGATATTAAATACCAAACAAAACATTGGAAAATCAGTAATCAAAAACAATAATATGAAACAAAAATAAACAAAGAAGCAGACATAACATGCATATTAAGCAAAAATAAAGCAAAAAATGTTAACAGAACAAAGGAAAACCCCAAAAGCAAACAAACAAAAATATATACATATGTAGCAAGACAGGTACTGTATTGTAAAAAACATAGACAAAAATAAAAGGATGAACATGCAAGAAATAAGTCACAAAATCAAACAAACAAGATTTGCAATCATACATAAAATAATTTTGCAGAGGATAAAAACATAACTTCTTTGATCAAATTACATGGAAATCACACATTTTAGAGAAAATAGGTAAAATAATGCAACCATATGCTAGTTTTTTATATGAAATTATGCATTTGAGCAAAAAACCGTCCTTGTTTGAGATTTGGTCGCCTATGAGTGAGTCGGACGGCATTCGTAGCTGCGGTTGGTAATTTTGCAGAGGATAAAAACGTAATTTCTTTGATCAAATGACATGGAAATCACACATTTTAAAGAAAATAAGTCAAATAATGCAACCATATGCTATTTTTTTTTTTTTTTTTTTTTATATATACAAAATCGTGCATTTGAGTATAAACCGTCCTTGTTCGGCGTTGGTCGGCTATTAGTGAGTCGGACGGCATTCGTAGCTGTGGTTGGTAATTTTGCAGAGGATAAATGCGTAAATTTTCTTTGATCAAATTGAATGAAAATCACACATTTTAAAGAAAATAGGTCAAATAATGTAACCATATGCTAATTTTTATATAAAATTATGCATTTGAGCAAAAGCCGTCATTGTTTGGGTTTGGTCGGCGTTGGTCGACTTAGGTAATTTTGCAGACGATAAAAACGTAACTTCTCTTTGATCAAATTACATGAAAATCACACAATTAAAAAGAAAATTGGTCAAATAATGCAACCACATGCTAATTTCTATATAAAATTATGCATTTGAGCAAAAGCCGTCATTATTTGGGTTTGGTCAGCGTTGGTCGACGTTTAGTGAGACCGTAAAAGAACAAGCATAACACAGAGAAATCATTCAACAAAAACCGTTAAATTTTAAAACTACCAAAGAAGCAGTCACAACCTACAAAAAAAAAAAAAACATACATGCGATTCAACTTTTTTTTTGCTGTGTATTTGGCCATTTATTCAAAATTAAGGTAAAAGTTTATAACTTTACCACATAAGCTAAGAACATGACATAACTATATCAAAGTTGCTGTGCCTGCCTGGGACTGCCATAAAGATATGGTATGAATTTGACATGATCAATTCATATTTCTAGATATTTGTAAGGTATTCATCTATAATTTTCATTTCCAAGCTAAGTGACACTGCACTGAGTCTGACATAAAGATAAAGAAGATTTTAACTATGTTCTATTTCATTCCTCCATTTTCTGTTAAAGTTTCCATGTATTGTGTATGTTGAATCTCTTACCTTTCTCTATCTTTAGGAAAAACTTGAAGTATTAGATGGGGAAAGGCATTTTTTTCTTTTTGCACACCACACATGGGTGATAGTTCCGCCCACACTCCATGATTGAATGTCCCGCTTATTAATTGTAAACAAACAGACGATGCAGTTAAATCTGGTGATTGGCGTACACGCCATCTAGTGAGAGAGCCGCACAGTAAAATGTATGTGGACGATGCGGCTCTCCGTGAGCTTTCCCGTCTTTCCTATATAGTCTTTGGTTATATCCAGGCTTGTTTGCCGTTCCTGAGGGATTACAATTTCCTAATAGCAATCGGTCTGTTCAAGACGACAGGGTAGCTTAGAAATGAAACGAGCTACTGCTAATAAAAGCGTAACATCACTGTGAACGAAAGTTTAGGAAAGGTTTAACTGGGAAATCCACACTTTTGTTTGGCAACATTTCTAAATGAGATCGGTAGGTTTTGAGGCGTTCATCGATCATGATCAATCTATCAAACCGAAGGTAACTGACTTCTGTGATCACGGTCACCGACAATCAAATGCGCACGCACACACACAAGCATTGTGTTCCAAGTCAACACAAGCTGGCTGACAACGCGGAAGTCTGCCTGTGCAGTTATAAGAGAATTTTTTTCCGATACTTTTGACCATCAAGAATCTTTTATGACGCAACTTACAACAAAGTGCTCTTTTCTTCTTCTTCTTGTGAATGAGACTAGCGAGCTTTTGTTTTCATTTGGACATGATCCACGATTGGCTTCTGTCAATGAGTAGGGCAATCAATCAATATCTAGATAAAAAAAAATCGTGATTTGAGGAAGCTGAGGTCGACTTCTAAGTAAGCGGCGTTTGGTGACTACGACTTAGCATGCATGCCTTTTCTTACCTCTACGCCGTGGCCAGGATTCGAACACAAGCCCGAAATCCCACGCGGTTAGCAGACACGCACGCCACAACTAAAACATGGCGAGCCATTAACATCAAGAATGTAATTAACAGACCCTATGAGGCTCTATTGTTGAAAAAACTGTGGCTTACTGTATTACCGTCGACCCAAGCTGAAATAAGATGGGTACTTTCTGAATGGGTTCTAAGATGTGTGTGTGTGTGTGTGTGTGTGTGTGTGTGTGTGTGTGTGTGTGTGTGTGTGTACCTAGTTGTGTTATACGGGAAAGGGAGCTGTGCTCGTAGTGACCCGTCTTTGTATCTCGCAACATCTAGTTTGTTCTTAATTTCTTGTTCTGTCGACCCAAACTGAAATGAAATGGATACTTTCTGAATGGGTTCTAAGATGTGTGTGTGTGTGTGTGTGTGTGTACATAGTTGTATTATACGGGAAAGGGAGCTATGCTCGTAGTGAACCGTCTTTGTATCTCGCAACATCTAGTTTGTTCTTAAATTCTTGCTTGTGTGCGTGTGTGTGTTACAGTGAATGTGTAGTTATGTATTTCATGAAATCCCTAAAAATTGATTAAATTTTGTAATATATACACATATTGTGCGTGTATGTATGTATGTATCTATGTATGTATTTGTGTATTGTGATGTGATTTGTGTAGTGATGTGATTTACGCCATTTCTCGACTGAAATGATCGTAACATTAAACATCTTCATGGCTGATGATTTTTCTGTTTCCTCTGAAACCCCTTTCAAATTACCATCACGAAATCTCAATAATCTCCATCTACTTAAAGCTTAGAATCATAAATGAAAATGCACACTTCGTTTTATGCCAGTGGAATGGATGGTACTGTTTATTCTCCGCCTCACAGCAGACAACTTTTGTGTTCAAATGTTTTGAATATTTCTATGTTATTCTAGTCGTTCCATTCCTCAATGAACTTGGTCTAGTGAAGAAGTTATGCAAGAATTTTTTGTGTTGTTCCAAACCTTAATTGATAAATTTTTCTTCTCTGGCTCATGTTTTGCTTCTATGATAACGACGACATGACGTATGAGCGTGACGCAGCAAATACCATGCGAAAAAAAACGGCCAACATGCCAGTATGTGTTTTCGGGGAAGAAAATGAAAACATTATTAATGACTCATTTTCCCCAACGCTTCCTACAAACGATTCACTCATACCAAGCATCAAGAGAAAATGTTTAATGTCGACAACTTACAATTTAGAATTGTTGTTTGATGACTTAAGTGTTGATTAACTTAACCTGGCTTTGTGTTGCATAACACTGTATACACGGCCGCCAAAATGAAAGATCTGCTTGTTCGGAGATTATTCCCGTCATGAACCCAAGGCTGATTCACTCATTACGTCACCATTTCATGACGTCATCGTTACGCCACACTTTTTTCCAGTGCTCCAGTATGAAAGTGGCTTATTTGGTGACGTAGAAGAAAATTTGTAACGTGGCATTGATGGGATTTTGACATAGTGTGAACTGGCCTTGAAGACTTGCAGTAACAAAAATTACAAATTTGATTAGTAACCAGGTCAAGTTTCTACGCAACAAGAAGCTAGTAAAAAAAAAAGATAGGAATTATGCAATACAAAACGATTACTGCGTTGATAGCGTCGACATTGAGATCAGTCGGGAGTGTATTTCATGCAACGATGACATCTGGCAACTCTGGGCCGAGATGACTGGTGGCATTTGGCTAAATCAAAACTTCCGGTTTGGCGAAGTTCCTCGAGACACGCTCTATTTGGTAGACAATTTTCTCAGAATGAAGACGAGGATGCAAAAACTACCCTCCTCATCTTCTAATTATCCCTCTTCTCTTAATCATTCCTCTTCTTTATCATTATTTTTATCGTCTTTTACCTTATCATTCTTCTTGTTATAATTTTTTGCTTTCAAGATATGTTCTATCCATTGAATAAACAATGGTCTTGATTGTTGATATTACTAATTTCACGGCAATTTAATGCACATTATTCTATAATGACGGCATATTAATCATTTCTTGCTAACATGCTACTCGCTTTTGCTATTTGCTTTGCTAGCAAACTCTTGTGTATCCGTCACATAGGGAATGTTTTGATGGCTACTTTTTGGATAACGGCTAACGAAAACGATAACAAACTTGCCGCCAAGCTTTGTAGTGAAAATAAAAAAAGATGCTAAGCATCGATTTCATATTTTTTCTAATGCTTGAATAAGTGTATAATAACAATCAAAGATAGAGAATAAAATCTCACGTTTAAAGAATAATATGCAAGCTCAGTTCTGTTTACATTCACTCAAGTGAACAGCAGAACTTGCTGTTGATTCTTCCCAGCATGCTATCCACTTTACCCAGCAGTGAGAGTCGGTAGCACGCTACTCACTTTGGATAGCAAGAATCAAAGTAGCAAAAGTAAATAGCATGCTAGCGAGAAATGCTTAGTGTCCCACCATTTTTATATCATAAACTTAGCATTATTTAGAAGCATTGGTGTTTATGTTATGCTGTTCTGTTCTGTTATGCTACATTATGTTATGCAATGTTGTCGTGTTATGCTATGCTGTTATGTAATGTTATGTTAAATCATTTTATGTTATGTCATGTTGTTATGCTATGTTATGCCGTGTTATGTTGTTACATAATATAAGTAATACTGTAAGTTATGAACTTTTATGCTTCGTATGAGGTGCTGACAGCATGAGCTTCATGCTGCCAGGGGACTGGTGAAATTCCTAAGGATCAAGTCGCTTAACTTGTATCCGCCACGGTTTAAACCGCCGTGATTCAATTGCAGTATAACTCAATGAAGGCATTCACACACAGCCGTGCATTTTTTTTTCTTGACTACGCGGTACCGCCGCGGGTTTCCGTGCATCTCAAACCGCTAGTGTGAACAGTCTTAGCATTCATTTAAGACTAGAGATATTATTTCACTAACACCTCTCAGGTACGAAATTGCTCCTGAAAATAGAAACACCGTTTATTGCTGACGAAATATTATAATTTTTCTCAATTGTTGGTTTCCCAGTTTCATAAAAGCAGCGTCAAGAAACTCAAACTGTCATTTTTCTTTCAAAGACGCATCGCTTTTCCTTAGCATCCGTTGATACTATACAGTCTATTTTCGATGTCACTAACACAAGAACAATGTCTCCCTTCACTCGACGCTGCCGAGAATCTTCTAGTTGTTACATCATCGAATTGCTAATTTCAAACTCTCTGTCTCGATTTGTTTTTAGCAACAACTTCTTTTGTCATGTTTGGATTTCAAACGACCAACTTCCTCGCGACTGTTACAGAAAACTCGGGGGATCTGCCGCCGACTGAGTTGCCAACGAGAGATTTTCACGCCCCACAAGCAGTTTGGAAGACTTCTTGTCTGTCTGTTTTTACTCTGTTAGGTTATCTATTAGTGGTTATTCGATATTCATGGGAGTGGCAGGCGCCAGGCTGTAGTAGCAGTCAACACGAGTGATTGTGTACTTGCTGTTGGCATTCTAAGGAAGCAGGTGAGACGTAAGTAGAGTTCTAGCGTGTAAGATGTGTCTTAGTACATTATTACCATGATGTAACCAATGGAGGGTTCTATTGGTGAAAAAAAAAGACATTGTGGTCTCCTGTTGTTATAATGGACTGCATTTCGCTGATATTTTTTCTTGTTCATGGTGGGTAGTGACGATGGTCAGGATGTGATTGTAGATATCTGTAAAGTTACTTGTGAGAAAAAAAACAACAACTAGCAAATGTTATTGGCGAAAACTCCTTTGTGACTGCCATGAAGATTCCTAGATTTTCCTTATTGATGTAATCCATCATTCACAGAGTCACCCCCCACCACTCACCCGACCTCCCTTGGGACCCCCGCCTATTTCCCCACCCAGTGGGACTCCCGCTTCTTACAAGCCCCCCCTGGGACCCCCTCCTTTTACAAGCCCGTGTTCAGTCATGGCTCCACTGCCCAACGAACAGGTGTATTATTATAACTAGGTTGCGGATCTGTCATACTTATACAACCTTTAAGTATCTGATAAGTGGGTCAAAGAGGCAGATTCCTGTGTTACCAGTTAAACATTTATTAGAATGAATCACAATGGCAAAAGCCGATAAGACTGTGAGAATAAACACCTTGTGAGATCGAAACCTTTATTGGTACTACGTTTCGCTTGTTACAGCTTTTTCAAGTACAGACATGACACACACTGAGCACATATAAGCCAACAGGGAAGGAACTGGGAGAGGTTATCAGGGAGGGGTGGGTGGTAGGTGGAGGGGGAGGAGGGGGACGGGTGGGACTTGGTGGAGACAAAGGAGGACATTTCGGACAGTTTGTTGAAGTGGACTAAGGGGGACATTTCATACATTTATTTAATGCGGGTAACAGATGGATGATAGGAGGGGCGATGTTAAACATGCCTCTGTTCTGCTCAATGGTTTTGAAGCTTTGAATGGCGGCCGCTTCGAGGCATTTTCTCCTCACCCTGTCTGGTTCACTAAACAGAAGTTCTGCGTTATCCCAATCCATCAGGTGGTCGTTGGTGTTCCGGTGGATAACACAGGCGTTGGTGGTGATGTTGTTCCGGGAATCGTAGCGATGCTCCCGGATCCGGGTCTTCAGGTCACGGGAGGTCTCGCCGATGTATACTATATCACATCCAGCACAGGGTATGCGGTAGACACCAGCGATTTTTCCCCACATCTCGTCCTGGCTGTCACTCCTTGAGAGCTCTCTGATAGTTCTGCTGGACTGGCCCACTACCTGAATGTTGCAACGCCCAAGTGTCCGGGTGAGGGTGGCGGTGACGCTGCTGGCTGGAAGGATAAGCCTCCTAGCTGGATCTTTTGTTGGTTCCCGCCCTTCCATTATTTTGAGTGCGGGAACCAACAAAAGATCCAGCTAGGAGGCTTATCCTTCCAGCCAGCAGCGTCACCGCCACCCTCACCCGGACACTTGGGCGTTGCAACATTCAGGTAGTTCCTTCCCTGTTGGCTTATATGTGCTCAGAGTGTGTGTCATGTCTGTACTTGAAAAAGCTGTAACAAGCGAAACGTAGTACCAATAAAGGTTTCGATCTCACAAGGTGTTTATTCTCACAATTTATTAGAATGTCCCATTCATAAAAATCAACGTAGGACTAATTCACTGTCAGACAAATCCTGGGTAGAAATATTAAACTAACATAAGGCAGTGGAATAGATTTCTTAAAAGTAGATCTATTTTATATTTCAATTTAAATGTACTATTTATTCATACTCTTACATTTCCTGTAAAATAGGAAAAAATTTAAGGTTAGATACGTTCTACATACCAACATACAAATATTTGTGTTGTATGTATATATATGTATATAGGTATATACGTTTGTCAATACAGTAGTAGCCGATAAGGAGACTTCCTTGAATTTAAAACCGATAAATATGCGCTGAATGGCCCTACGGCTCCGGCGCTTGGCAACAAGGCCACAAATCTTGTAAAACAATCTTGCAAGCCCCCGTAGGACCCCGCCTCTTCCCCCCAACCCCAGTGGGACCCCCCACCCCCGTGGGACCCCCCCACCCCCGTGGGACCCCCCCACCCCCGTGGGACCCCCAACCCCAGTGGGACCCCCCACCCCCGTGGGACACCCGCCTCTTCCCCCACCCCCCGTGGGAACCCCGCCTCCTCCCTCCCACCCCCCGTGGGACCCCCGCCTCTCCCAGCCCTCTGGGAACCCAACCTCTCATCGTCCAGAACCCCCGCTTCTCCCCCCCCCCCTCCGCCATCCGTGGGACCCCCGCCTCTTCCCCCCACCCCCGTGGGGACCCCCGCCTCTTCCCCCCACCCACCGTGGGGACCCCCGACTCCTACCCCCCACCCCCGTGTGGACCCCCGGCTCTTCCCCCCACCCACCGTGGGGACCCCCGCCTCGTCCCCCTACCCACCGTGGGGACCCCCGACTCCTACCCCCCACCCTCCGTGTGGACCCCCGGCTCTTCTCCCCCCACCCCGGCTCTTCTCCCCCCACCCCGGCTCTTCTCCCCCCACCCCGGCTCTTCTCCCCCCCACCCACGGCTCTTATCCCCCCACCCGCGGCTCTTCTCCCCCCACCCGCGGCTCTTCTCCCCCCACCCGCGGCTCTTCTCCCCCCACCCGCGGCTCTTCTCCCCCCACCCGCGGCTCTTCTCCCCCCACCCGCGGCTCTTCTCCCCCCACCCGCGGCTCTTCTCCCCCCACCCGCGGCTCTTCTCCCCCCACACCGGGCTCTTCTCCCCCCCCCCCCGGCCCTTCTCCCCCCCCCCCCGGCTCTTCTCCCCCCACCCCCGGCTCTTCTCCCCCCGGCTCTTCTCCCCCCGGCTCTTCTCCCCCCCGCCTCTTCTCCCCACGCCCGCCTCTTCTCCCCCCACCCGCCTCTTCTCCCCCCACCCCCGGCTCTTCTCCCCCCACACCCGCCTCTTCTCCCCCACCCCCGGCTCTTCTCCCCCACCCCCGGCTCTTCTCCCCCACCCCCGGCTCTTCTCCCCCACCCCCGGCTCTTCTCCCCCCACCCCCGGCTCTTCTCCCCCCACCCCCGGCTCTTCTCCCCCCACCCCCGGCTCTTCTCCCCCCACCCCCGGCTCTTCTCCCCCCACCCCCGGCTCTTCTCCCCCCACCCCCGGCTCTTCTCCCCCCACCCCGCCTCTTCTCCCCCCACCCCGCCTCTTCTCCCCCCGCCTCTTCTCCCCCCGCCTCTTCTCCCCCCGCCTCTTCTCCCCCCGCCTCTTCTCCCCACACCCCCTGCTTCTCCCCACACCCCCGCCTCTTCTTCCCACACCCCCGCCTCTTCTCCCCACACCCCCGCCTCTTCTCCCCACACCCCCGCCTCTTCTCCCCCCACCCCCGCCTCTTCTCCCCACCCCCGCCTCTTCTCCCCACCCCCGCCTCTTCTCCCCCCACCCGCCTCTTCTCCCCCCCGCCTCTTCTCCCCCCCGCCTCTTCTCCCCCCCGCCTCTTCTCCCCCCCGCCTCTTCTCCTCCCCGCCTCTTCCCCCCGCCTCTTCTCCCCCCACCCCCGCCTCTTCTCCCCCCACCCCCGCCTCTTCTCCCCCCACCCCCGCCTCTTCTCCCCCCACCCCCGCCTCTTCTCCCCCCACCCCCGCCTCTTCTCCCCCCACCCCCGCCTCTTCTCCCCGCACCCCCGCCTCTTCTCCCCGCACCCCCGCCTCTTCTCCCCGCACCCCCGCCTCTTCTCCCCGCACCCCCGCCTCTTCTCCCCCGCCTCTTCTCCCCCGCCTCTTCTCCCCCGCCTCTTGTCCCCCCACCCCCGCCTCTTGTCCCCCCACCCCCGCCTCTTCTCCTCCCCCGCCTCTTCTCCTCCCCCGCCTCTTCTCCCCCCCCCGCCTCTTCTACCCCACCCGGCTCTTCTCCCCCCACCCCCGGCTCTTCTACCCCCACCCCCCGGCTCTTCTACCCCCACCCCCCGGCTCTTCTCTCCCCCACCCGCGGCTCTTCTCCCTCCCGCCGCGGCTCTTCTCCCTCCAGCCGCGGCTCTTCTCCCTCCAGCCGCGGCTCTTCTCCCCACACCCCCGGCACTTCTCCCCACACCCCCGGCTCTTCTCCCCACACCCCCGCCCCCGGCTCTTCTCCCCCCAGCCGCGGCTCTTCTCCCCCCCAGCCGCGGCTCTTCTCTCCCCCCAGCCGCGGCTCTTCTTCTCCCCCCAGCCGCGGATTTTCTCCCTCCAGCCGGGGCTCTTCTCCCGCCAGCCGCGGCTCTTCTCCCTCCAGCCGCGGCTCTTCTCCCCCCTGCCGCGGCTCTTCTCCCCCCCAGCCGCGGCTCTCCTCCCCCCCCCCGCGGCTCTTCGCCCCCCCCCCGCGGCTCTTCTCCCCCCAGCCGCAGCTCTTCTCCCCCCAGCCGCGGCACTTCTCCCACCAGCCGCGGCTCTTCTCCCTCCAGCCGCGGCTCGTCTCCCTACAGCCGCGGCTCGTCTACCCACAGCCGCGGCTCTTCTCCCACCAGCCGCGGCGCTTCTCCCCCAGCCGCGGCTCTCCTCCCCCCAGCCGCGGCTCTCCTCCCCCCAGCCGCGGCTCTTCTCCCCCCAGCCGCGGCTCTTCTCCCCCCTGCCGCGGCTCTTCTCCCCCCAGCCGCAGCTCTTCTCCCCCCAGCCGCGGCTCTTCTCCCTCCAGCCGCGGCTCTTCTCCCTCCAGCCGCGGCTCTTCTCCCTCCAGCCGCGGCTCTTCTCCCCACACCCCCGGCACTTCTCCCCACACCCCCGGCTCTTCTCCCCTTAGCCGCGGCTCTTCTCTCCCCTTAGCCGCGGCTCTTCCCCCCCCAGCCGCGGCTCTTCGCCCCCCCGCCGCGGCTCTTCTCCCCCCAGCCGCAGCTCTTCTCCCCCCCGCCGCGGCTCTTCTCCCTCCAGCCGCGGCTCTTCTCCCTCCAGCCGCGGCTCTTCTCCCCCCAGCCGCGGCTCTTCTCTCCCCCCCAGCCGCGGCTCTTCTCCCCCCAGCCGCGGCTCTTCTCTCTCCCCCCAGCCGCGGCTCTTCTCCCCCTGCCGCGGCTCTTCTCCCCCCAGCCGCAGCTCTTCTCCCCCCAGCCGCGGCTCTTCTCCCCCCACCCCCGGCTCGTCTCCCCCCCCCCCCGGCTCTCCTCCCCCCACCCCCCGGCTCTCCTCCCCCCACCCCCGGCTCTCCTCCCCCCACCCCCGGCTCTCCTCCCCCCCACCCCCGGCTCTCCTCCCCCCACCCCGGCTCTACTCCCCCCACCCCCCGGCTCTACTCCCCCCCACCCCCGGCTCTACTCCCCCCACCCCCGGCTCTACTCCCCCGACCCCCGGCTCTTCTCCCCCCCCACCGTGCTCTTCTCCCCACACCCCCGGCTCTTCTCCCCACACCCCCGGCTCTTCTCCCCACACCCCCGGCTCTTCTCCCCACACCCCCGGCTCTTCTCCCCACACCCCCGGCTCTTCTCCCCACACCCCCGCCTCTTCTCCCCACACCCCCGCCTCTTCTCCCCACACCCCCGCCTCTTCTCCCCACACCCCCGGCTCTTCACCCCGCCCCCCGTCTCTTCTCCCCCACCCCCGGCTCTTCTCCCCCACCCCCGGCTCTTCTCCCCCCACCCCCGGCTCCTCTCCCCCACACCCCCGGCTCCTCTCCCCCCACACCCCCGGCTCTCCCCCACACCCCCCGGCTCCTCTCCCCCACACCCCCGGCTCCTCTCCCCCACACCCCCGGCTCCTCTCCCCCACATCCCCCGGCTCCTCTCCCCCCCACACCCCCGGCTCCTCTCCCCCACACCCCCGGCTCCTCTCCCCACACCCCCGGCTCCTCTCCCCCCCCCACACCCCCGGCTCCTCTCCCCCACACCCCCGGCTCCTCTCCCCCACACCCCCGGCTCCTCTCCCCCACACCCCCGGCTCCTCTCCCCCACACCCCCGGCTCCTCTCCCCCACACCCCGGCTCCTCTCCCCCACACCCCCGGCTCCTCTCCCCCACACCCCCGGCTCCTCTCCCCCACACACCCCCGGCTCCTCTCTCCCCCACACCCCCGGCTCCTCTCCCCCACACCCCCGGCTCCTCTCCCCCACACCCCCGGCTCCTCTCCCCCACACCCCCGGCTCCTCTCCCCCACACCCCCGGCTCCTCTCCCCCACACCCCCGGCTCCTCTCCCCCACACCCCCGGCTCCTCTCCCCCACACCCCCGGCTCCTCTCCCCCACACCCCCCGGCTCCTCTCCCCCACACCCCCGGCTCTTCTCCCCCACACCCCCGGCTCTTCTCCCCCACACCCCCGGCTCTTCTCCCCCACACCCCCGGCTCCTCTCCCCCACACCCCCCCGGCTCCTCTCCCCCACACCCCCGGCTCCTCTCTCCCCCACACCCCCGCTCCTCTCCCCCACACCCCCGGCTCCTCTCCCCACACCCCCGGCTCCTCTCCCCCACACCCCCGGCTCCTCTCCCCACACCCCCGGCTCCTCTCCCCCACACCCCCGGCTCTCCCCCACACCCCCCAGCCGCGGCTCTTATCCCCACACCCCCGGCTCCTCTCCCCCACACCCCCCAGCCGCGGCTCTTCCCCCCACCCCCGCCTCTTCTCCCCCACCCCCGCCTCTTCTCCCCCCACCCCCGCCTCTTCTCCCCCCACCCCCGCCTCTTCTCCCCCCCCACCCCAGGCTCTTCACCACCCCCGGCTCTTCTCCCCCCAGCCGCGGCTCTTCTCCCCCCAGCCGCGGCTCTTCTCCCCCCAGCCGCAGCTCTTCTCCCCCCAGCCGCGGCTCTTCTCCCTCCAGCCGCGGCTCTTCTCCCTCCAGCCGCGGCTCTTCTCCCCCCAGCCGCGGCTCTCCCCCCCCCAGCCCCGGCTCTTCTCCCCCCACCCGCCGCTATTCTCCCCCCAGCCGCGGCTCTTCTCCCCCCCGCCGCGGCTCTTATCCCACCAGCCGCGGCTCTTCTCCCTCCAGCCGCGGCTCTTCTCCCTCCAGCCGCGGCTCTTCTCCCTCCAGCCGCGGCTCTTCTCCCACCAGCCGCGGCGCTTCTCCCCCCAGCCGCGGCTCTCTTCTCCCCCCAGCCGCGGCTCTTCTTCTCCCCCCAGCCGCGGCTCTTCTCCCCCCAGCCGCGGCTCTTCTCCCCCCAGCCGCGGCTCTTCTCCCCCCAGCCGCGGCTCTTCTCTCCCCCCAGCCGCGGCTCTTCTCCCCCCAGCCGCGGCTCTTCTCCCCCAGCCGCGGCTCTTCTCCCCCCAGCCGCGGCTCTTCTTCTCCCCCCAGCCGCGGCTCTTCTCCCCCCAGCCGCGGCTCTTCTCCCCCCAGCCGCGGCTCTTCTCCCCCCAGCCGCGGCTCTCCTCCCCCCAGCCGCGGCTCTCCTCCCCCCAGCCGCGGCTCTCCTCCCCCCAGCCGCGGCTCTCCTCCCCCCACCCCCGGCTCTCCTCCCCCCACCCCCGGCTCTCCTCCCCCCACCCCCGGCTCTCCTCCCCCCCCACCCCCGGCTCACCTCCCCCCACCCCCGGCTCTTCCTCCCCCCACCCCCGGCTCTCCTCCCCCCACCCCCGCCTCTCCTCCCCCCCACCCCCGCCACTCCTCCCCCCCACCCCGGCATCTCGTCCCCCCACCCCCGCCTCTCCTCCCCCCCACCCCCGCCTCTCCTCCCCCCCACCCCCGGCTCTCCCCCCCCCCGCGCCCCCGGCTCTCCCCCCCCCCGCGCCCCCGGCTCTCCCCCCCCCGCCCCCGGCTCTCCCCCTCTCCACCCCCGGCTCTCCCCCTCTCCACCCCCGGCTCTCCCCCTCTCCACCCCCGGATCTACCCCTCTCCACCCCCGGCTCTCCCCCTCTCCATCCCCGGCTCTTCTCCCCCCCACACCCCCGGCTCCTCTCCCCCCACACCCCCGGCTCCTCTCCCCCACACCCCCGGCTCCTCTCCCCCACACCCCCGGCTCCTCTCCCCCACACCCCCGGCTCTTCTCCCCCACACCCCCGGCTCTTCTCCCCCGGCTCTTCTCCCCCACACCCACGGCTCCTCTTCTCCCCCACCCCCGGCTCCTCTCCCCCACACCCCCGGCTCCTCTCCCCCACACCCCCGGCTCCTCTCCCCCACACCCCCGGCTCCTCTCCCCCACACCCCCGGCTCCTCTCCCCCACCACACCCCCGGCTCCTCACCCCCCACACCCCCGGCTCCTCTCCCCCCTCACCCCCGACTCCTCTCCCCCCCACACCCCCGGCTCCTCTCCCCCACACCCCCGGCTCCTCTCCCCCACACCCCCGGCTCCTCTCCCCCACACCCCCGGCTCCTCTCCCCCACACCCCCGGCTCCTCTCCCCACACCCCCCGACTCCTCTCCCCCCCCACCGGCTCCTCTCCCCCCACACCCCCCCACCGGCTCCTCTCCCCCACACCCCCGGCTCCTCTCCCCCACACCCCCGGCTCCTCTCCCCCACACCCCCGGCTCCTCTCCCCCACACCCCCGGCTCCTCTCCCCCACACCCCCGGCTCCTCTCCCCCACACCCCCGGCTCCTCTCCCCCACACCCCCGGCTCCTCTCCCCCACACCCCCGGCTCCTCTCCCCCACACCCCCGGCTCCTCTCCCCCACACCCCCGGCTCCTCTCCCCCACACCCCCGGCCTCTTCTCCCCCCACACCCCCGGCCTCTTCTCCCCCACACCCCCGGCCTCTTCTCCCCCACACCCCCGGCCTCTTCTCCCCCACACCCCCGGCCTCTTCTCCCCACACCCCCGGCCTCTTCTCCCCCACACCCCCGGCCTCTTCTCCCCCACACCCCCGGCCTCTTCTCCCCCACACCCCCGGCCTCTCCTCCCCCACACCCCCGTCTCCTCCCCCACACCCCCGTCTCCTCCCCCACACCCCCGTCTCCTCCCCCACACCCCCGTCTCCTCCCCCACACCCCCGTCTCCTCCCCCACACCCCCGTCTCCTCCCCCACACCCCCGTCTCCTCCCCCACACCCCCGCCTCTTCTCCCCCACACCACCGCCTCTTCTCCCCCACACCACCGCCTCTTCTCCCCCACACCCCCGGCCTCTTCTCCCTCACACCCCCGGCCTCTTCTCCCCCACACCCCCGGCCTCTTCTCCCCCACACCCCCGGCCTCTTCTCCCCACACCCCCGGCCTCTTCTCCCCCACACCCCCGGCCTCTTCTCCCCACACCCCCGCCTCTTCTCCCCACACCCCCGCCTCTTCTCCCCACACCCCCGCCTCTTCTCCCCACACCCCCGCCTCTTCTCCCCACACCCCCGCCTCTTCTCCCCACACCCCCGCCTCTTCTCCCCACACCCCCGGCTCTTCTCCCCCACCCCCGGCTCTTCTCCCCCCACCCCCGGCTCTTCTCCCCCACACCCCCGGCCTCTTCTCCCCCACACCCCCGGCCTCTTCTCCCCCACACCCCCGGCCTCTTCTCCCCCACACCCCCGGCCTCTTCTCCCCCACACCCCCGGCCTCTTCTCCCCCACACCCCCGGCCTCTTCTCCCCCACACCCCCGGCCTCTTCTCCCCCACACCCCCGGCCTCTTCTCCCCACACCCCCGGCCTCTTCTCCCCCACACCCCCGGCCTCTTCTCCCCCACACCCCCGGCCTCTTCTCCCCCACACCCCCGGCCTCTTCTCCCCCACACCCCCGGCCTCTTCTCCCCCACACCCCCGGCCTCTTCTCCCCCACACCCCCGGCCTCTTCTCCCCCACACCCCCGGCCTCTTCTCCCCCACACCCCCGGCCTCTTCTCCCCCACACCCCCGGCCTCTTCTCCCCCACACCCCCGGCCTCTTCTCCCCCACACCCCCGGCCTCTTCTCCCCACACCCCCGGCCTCTTCTCCCCCCACACCCCCGGCCTCTTCTCCCCACACCCCCGGCCTCTTCTCCCCCACACCCCCGGCCTCTTCTCCCCCACACCCCCGGCCTCTTCTCCCCCCACACCCCCGGCCTCTTCTCCCCCACACCCCCGGCCTCTTCTCCCCCACACCCCCGGCCTCTTCTCCCCACACCCCCGGCCTCTTCTCCCCCACACCCCCGCCTCTTCTCCCCCACACCACCGCCTCTTCTCCCCCACACCACCGCCTCTTCTCCCCACACCCCCGGCCTCTTCTCCCCCCACACCCCCGGCCTCTTCTCCCCCACACCCCCGGCCTCTTCTCCCCCACACCCCCGGCCTCTTCTCCCCCACACCCCCGGCCTCTTCTCCCCACACCCCCGGCCTCTTCTCCCCCACACCCCCGGCCTCTTCTCCCCCACACCCCCGGCCTCTTCTCCCCCACACCCCCGGCCTCTTCTCCCCCACACCCCCGGCCTCTTCTCCCCCACACCCCCGGCCTCTTCTCCCCCACACCCCCGGCCTCTTCTCCCCCACACCCCCGGCCTCTTCTCCCCCACACCCCCGGCCTCTTCTCCCCCACACCCCCGGCCTCTTCTCCCCCACACCCCCGGCCTCTTCTCCCCCACACCCCCGGCCTCTTCTCCCCCACACCCCCGGCCTCTTCTCCCCCACACCCCCGGCCTCTTCTCCCCCACACCCCCGGCCTCTTCTCCCCCACACCCCCGGCCTCTTCTCCCCCACACCCCCGGCCTCTTCTCCCCCACACCCCCGGCCTCTTCTCCCCCACACCCCCGCCTCTCCTCCCCCACACCCCCGCCTCTCCTCCCCCACACCCCCGCCTCTCCTCCCCCCCACCCCCGCCTCTTCTCCCCCACACCCCCGCCTCTTCTCCCCCACACCACCGCCTCTTCTCCCCCACACCACCGCCTCTTCTCCCCCACACCCCCGCGCAGACACACGGGACCCCCGAACACACCCAAACATACGCACGGGATCAGCCCCCCGCCTCCCCCGCCCACATACCTACCCCCGGTCATACTTTCTTTGGCTCTTCATCCCTCCCCACCTCCACCTCCCTTCCGCGGACCGAGAGTCCTCCCGGTGCTCACTGACCTCTCGTCCCTTTTAGCCACTTATATTCTAATTTTGTATCTTGCAGGATCTAGTTTCGTGGGGTCAGGAGCTTGTTCCAAGAGGCGCCGGTTTAACCAGAAGGAACCTCCAATTCTAACTTCTCTTTAGCCGAAACGACAAAATGAATGACGAGAATGACCATGATACCACGTACACCTTACACACAAGAAGTAGAAGGAAGGACAGTGAAAGTTCTGAAGAAGAGGCATCTCCACAGGCTCTCGTGTCAGCTAGTAAGTCTGGGAAAGTAGTCTCCAGCAAGGTTGCCAATTCGAAAACTCCAAAGGCAGGAGTCTCGAAGGTGACTGAAAAACAGCCAACGAATTCCCGTCCCCCGTACATGACGATGGTTGTGGAGGCCTTAACGAAGTTGGACAAAAAATCTGGTTCGTCTCGTCAAGCCATCCAGAAGTACATCACTGAAACGTATGGAATTGAAGAGAGTAAGACCAAGCCTCACCTGCACAATGCTCTTGTCAATGGCGTCCAGAATCAGGTCCTCGTGCAAGTCTCTGGAACAGGAGCTATCGGGTCGTTTAAGTTGGTAAAGAAGCCACAGAATTCTGGCAGTGCAAGTGGAGGGGAGACGTCCAAAAAGAAATTGCCAACAGGGAAACTTGTCAAGAAAACTGCAATTGGCAAATCTGCAGCTGGCAAACCTGCAGCTGGTAAACCTGCAGCTAAAAAACCTGCAACTAAAACAAAAGCTGCTGCTGCTGCAAAGTCTACAGCTACAAAAAAGCAACAGTGAAGCGGAAGACATTATGAAAGTAATGGAACAAAGGGCGTGGTTGTGCAAGTGTCGAATTTGCGGGGTTCTTTGGGTTTATGACCTTGCGAGTTACGAAGGAGCTGTTGGATAATGAAACTGGAATTCTTAAGTTTGGTAACTTTCTGGAAACGTTCCATTGGACGAGGACACCATTTTTTAACCGCCTTGTAATTCTTAAGCTCGTTGCTCGGGATTTTTGCCTTCTTCGCGTTGATATGCCATCCAAACATTTATGTACAGATCCTTTTCCCAGATGTTTAAAATTTTATTCATGTTTCCTTTTTACAATTTTAATTTCAGAATATTTTAGGAATAACTATGAATCTCGAACGAAGTGTTTGAAGAATGCAATCTTTGAATGCTAACGTTTTAAAAGCACCTGAATCAATGTTTGAATTTAGAAATTGTAAATATTCATGTGATCTAAGTAAATATTTATAGATTTTAGAATTGTGAATGGTCGTGGAATTTTGGAATTCGGTGTTTGTGCAGTTTTTGAATTGTGAATGTTCATGAATTGTGCACGAAATTGAGAACAAGTGAGTGTCGCTTTTTCAGACGTTTCCTAAATTGTAGTTGGAATACTGAAGCTTCAGAGGCTAGTTTATTGCGCACTTAATACAGTAATCGAACAACTGTTTCAAGTGTTGAACAATAAAATTTGCGTGCTAGTGGCATTTTCATTAGCAGGTGTTCGCAACTGCCAACGAGGAAATTATTTTCAAGTTAAGTGTGAAGTCACTGGAAAATGTATAATAAAGTTACAAGATTAAACATTTCTTTTATATACCTCGCCAATGAACTTCAGTATCTACTTCAATACTCCAAAAAGTTAGGAATAGGCTAGGCCCTTATGTTGCTCCCTCCCCAATTTCTGGGGTTGATGTTAACAAGGAAGTTAATGCAAAATGACTCGGCATGGACTTTGATAACATGTTGGACTCCTGACCTGTAACTGTTACCCTCCCGGATGAGATCCAAGCTCGTATTCCCCGATCTACGTGTAATGCATAGCTATTATACCCCTATTAATGCATAGCTATTATACCTTGTATAGCTATTATACCCCTCCTCTAATAGCTCCACTTGAACGACTACACAAAGATGCCACACACACAGTACAAGAATCCCCTATATGAACTACGAATTCTCCCCACCATTGTTAGACCTTGCAGCCCAACCACATCCTACAAATTACAAATGCGGAAACCTTTTGGTCCATAAATAGGTCGGATGCGGAAAAATGTAATAAAAAAAAAGTAAATTACAAATAAACGCATAGGTATAGTTAATTAAACACGGAAATAGTAAATATTAGTAAATATACAGATAACTAGTAATAAAAATCAAGCAAATAATAAAACGATAACTCGTTTGAAACACAAGAATTTCGAATACATCCCCCATGGTCATCCAACCAACCAAAACCCTCGCCGATAAGCCTTCACCCACCAAACGGCCAATCTTCCCACACAAAGGAAAGTACAAAAACTCTGTACCCACCTTCACAAGTCGACACGGACTCTCCAAAAAACCTATTCATTCCCAACTCCTACTCCACCCCAAGACTTGTAAGACCTTTACTCTAAGGAAAGATCTCTCCAAAAGAAACCCTAGAAGACATAATGGAGTAGGTCCATCAGTAAACTCTCAACCCCCAGAAACTGACAAATTGTTTCCCTTGTCAAAAACAAAAGATAGATATCCCTTATCCACAATATCCATTGCAGCCTCGATATTAAACATACAAGCTGAAACCAATCCTATCCCAGTACTGACCACACACGCTAATACTAAACACCATGTAAGCATCCTAGGTCTAATGACCCCTATCAGACCCAAACTGGAATGAAAGAATACGTATCCAGTCCTAACCAACACCCAATAGAAATTATAAATCCTACACCAATAGCCAAAGACCCAGAACAACGTCTAGCTAAACAATACTCCATTATACAGTGAAATTTCAATTTGCCAAAGTAAAGTTCTCACAATATCAGTGATACTGCCAAATATACACAACACCCAACAATAACCACTTACTGTCACCCACCCCCTTAAATAACAGACTCTAAACCACATGTGCGACAAAATACAAACGCCTCTCCCTATAGCTTCTTACAAAAAACTGGACTATTAACAATCACAAATACCCTTGACCAACATAGGAAATATAACGCACGACAGCAGCGCGAAATTGCCCTGGATGATAAAAATGCTGCTAAACTAGTCCATAATAACTACATAGCGAAGGCTAACTTTATTAGGGATCCAGTATAGTACACATCCATTTGGGGAAAGAATGGCAGACCTGCTGGAAATTGCCAACAAAATCTTGCCCACAACAACGCCTAGCCTTGCTGCTTCCAATACACCTTTGCTTCACTTCAAGATCAAATGCAAGCTGAAGCCATCCGACAATAATCTCCCAAATCTGTAATGCAGGATTACAATGCAACTTGTTCAGTTTGAGAAGATCCACGTTAGATGCTACCCCTTCATTAATTATACTGTCAAGTTGTACTGTTACATGTGATTCACTTTGGCCTTTGGATCACGTGTTGGACTCGTGATCGACAGCTATTTCCATCCCGGAGGAGAGCTCAGAGCTCGTATGACCGATCTATGGGCAATGCTATGACCTTACACGCGCACACACCCGCAACTCCTCGCCCACGAGAGTTGGAGTAACGACTCGAAACGCAGCGATACTGAGATAATTTCAGCCCTGGGCAGGATTCGAACCAGATACCGCCGTACTGACAGTCTGAGACTCTATCAACCGCGCCACCGGTGTTAAAAAAAAAAAAGATTGGTAGACCAAGTGATGAAATATATACAAAACTGGTTCTAGAATATCATGGTAATTTTTTCTTGGCATGGAATAAAAAAAATATCTTTGCAATTTTGAAGCTCATAAAAACCACGGTTACTAATCCTATTATAAACAATATAGATAACTAATACATCTGCATACTATGGATGCTATCCCCTCATTTCTAAGAAGTAACTTCGCCAAGCCTGAGGCAACGTTCACAGGAACGGACATGCCCGCTGGGCTCCACGGCGGGCACAAATGAAAATGACGTTAGAAGACGGGAACAGACAGACAGACAGACTACTGGCAAACGACTGATTTGCCCGTGTTACCCCCGCCTACGCCACCTTCACCTGTGCCGAGTTGGAGACCAACAGGCATGCCCGGATCCCGTTGCCACATGAATATATAGTCATTGACACTTCTTCCCTATCATCCACAAGCACATTTTCACCTATTCATTTTAACGTTTGGTGGCTAAAGAGGCATTCATTGAGACGATACTTTAAGATGGCCACACGCAGTTAATGAATGACAAAGTAACAGATATAGGGAGGTAATTGTGAGAGAGATAGATGGTGGAAGGGAGGAGAGGAGGGAGGAAACTTACTCGTACCTTGATTGAATGAGACTGAAACGTAATAGTGCACTCACTCCATGATTTGCCCAGCGAATCCAGATCATCTCCGTTGTCTCCCTTCCTTTCCTAAAATTGTCCCGTTTGTTTCAATGTGGACCACCTTTCAAGAACATTTCTCAGAGTCCAATCTGGCGAGGCGACACAACAACTACTATAACGCAGCTGACTGTTTACAACGTGCAAATAACACTACTTTATTTTTATTTCATTCTTTCCCATTCTCTTGCTTTATTTTTTCTTTTCTCTTTTTTTTTTCTTTTCTTTCCCATTACTTTCTCTTCTTGTATTTCTTTATTGCATTTTTCTCTATTATTGTTGTTTTCTTCATTGGCCTTTCTTTGTTTTTAATATTTTCACTTTATCTTTATTACTCTTTGTCTCTTGTTTTCTTTTAGTAACCTAAATTTCTCTTTAGTATTCTTATTTTTTTCTTTCTCATTCTTTGTCCATAATCATTCTTCCATTTTTTTTTTACTATACGCACAGTATTGAGCTGCTGAAAATATGTCGGTGATACAAGAAGGACCAAATTTTAAAGAATACAACAATTATGTTATAATCATTTATTTTCAGAAATAGAAATTGATACACCCAAAATAGCAAGTCCATAGCACCACAATCCCCATGAAATATAACATTTTATTCGTGAACACTGTTATATTCCAGACAAATAATGACGAGCATAATAGCACAAACTCAAAGCACATTATTTGCATAAACCATCATATTTATTTGACTGTCCAGAAGGGCACTGGGATGCAGGCTCCCCCTGGGCGTAGAAAGGCTTGCTTAGGAAATTCCCTGCCTTTCCGTAGTTGCAGGCGTAGATGAGACACTTGTTGAAGGAAGAGGGAGATCCTAGAGGGGAGCAATTATCGTAGTAGGTCGCTCCGCAGCCGACTTCGTGAGTGTCACCCCAAACTATCTGGAGAGGGGAGGGGAGGGACGTCAGGGGATTTTGAAAACCGATGAGCAGTTGGAAATTATTTTC
>NC_134800.1:54665148-54692648 GCF_046742065.1 Oratosquilla oratoria
TATATATATATATATATATATATATATATTATATATACATTATATATATATATATATATATATATATGTGTATATGTATATATATATATATGTTATATATATACATTATATATGTATATATATATATATATATTTATGTATATGTATATATATATATATATATATATATGTATATATATACATTATAATGTTTATATATATATATATACATTATATATGTATATATATACATTATATATGTATATATATAATGTATGTATATATATATATATATATATATATATATATATATGTATGTTAACATGCATATATGTATATGTACCTGTATATGTGTGTATATGTGTATGGGTATACATATGTGTGTATATAAATTTGTATATGTATTACACACAGGAACCCACAGTCGGAGAAAGAATAAACTTCGAATAAAGAAAAATCCTATATTTCGGCTATCAACTGTAGCCCTCTTCAGGAAAGTACATAAGATAGAGAACAGAGGGGACTTATAAACTACAGTAAGAAGAGATGTGGACAGTTGACCTCACTCAGGCGCGGGGCAAACTGGGGTGGCGGAGGAGGGAGGAGGTGAGGAGAGGGGAGGATGTAGTGACAGAATCAACTTGGCTACTGCTGCGCGTGAGATAATGTCAGGTGTCCACTGCCCTTTAGAAATATTAATATTAGGGCATTCCTCAATTAATGCTGATTCGACTATTTTCCTCCTGAAACCGCAGTGGGACTTGAACACTAATCTGGCCTTACCCCAGTCGAAAGAATGATTCTTATTTTTGACATGAAGAAATACAGCCGAATTTTCTTGCCCATACCTAATTGACCTTTTATGTTCTGCCAATCTAGTGTTCAGGTCTCTCCCGGTTTGACCCAAGTAAACCAAATCACAATCTTTGCAGGGCAAACAATAAACACCAGGTGACTCAACTTCCTTCGGTTTTTGTTGAACGTTCACAATTTGCTTACGCACGGTGTTAGGATAGTGATAGGCAATAGTGAGTCGTTCATGAGGAAACAATTTAGTAGAAGAACTGATGGTATTATTAAATGGAATTTTTAAAATGTCCTTAAAGGAGCGGTGAAAACTTGAGGGGACGGAAGTTTTAAAATGGTTGGCCCTAGCCTTACTGAGGGCTTGATTCAGAAACCAAGGTGGATAAGCCAACTTCTCAAGTTGACATTTGATCACCTCAATCTCATGGTCCAGAAGTTGAGGACTGCAAATCCTGAAAGCCCTCAAGAAAAGGCCAGAGGCAACACTTTTCTTGACATTGTCAGGGTGATTGCTAAAAAAGTGGAGATAACTGCCTGAATGGGTGGGCTTACGGTACACTGTAAAGAATAAATTATCATCAGTTCTTCTTAACAAAATATCCAAGAAAGGGATTTGGTGTCCTTCTTCCCATTCAACTTTAAATTTAAGATTCGGGGTCAATTGGTTCAATTTATCATGGAACACTTCAAATGGGCCCCAACTGTCATCCCACGCCGAAAAGATATCGTCTACGTACCTGAGCCAAATCATTTCGGGCGGTTTGATGCTGGGCAAAAGGGTACACTCAAAATACTCCATGTACAAATTGGCCAAAACAGGAGACAAATTGGAACCCATACTGCAACCGAATTTTTGACGGAAGAATTGGTCTTGAAAGGAGAAAACATTTGAAGAAACACACAGGCGAACTAAAGCAAGAATTTTGTTGACAGGGAGGGGGAAAAAGTCTTGAAACGGTTTCAGTTTGTATTCAAAAAAAGTAAGTACATCTTCAACATTAATATTCGTAAATAACGAGGACACATCCAGGCTTACTTTTTTGGAATCCAAACTGCAACCGTTTCAAGACTTTTTCCCCCTCCCTGTCAACAAAATTCTTGCTTTAGTTCGCCTGTGTGTTTCTTCAAATGTTTTCTCCTTTCAAGACCAATTCTTCCGTCAAAAATTCGGTTGCAGTATGGGTTCCAATTTGTCTCCTGTTTTGGCCAATTTGTACATGGAGTATTTTGAGTGTACCCTTTTGCCCAGCATCAAACCGCCCGAAATGATTTGGCTCAGGTACGTAGACGATATCTTTTCGGCGTGGGATGACAGTTGGGGCCCATTTGAAGTGTTCCATGATAAATTGAACCAATTGACCCCGAATCTTAAATTTAAAGTTGAATGGGAAGAAGGACACCAAATCCCTTTCTTGGATATTTTGTTAAGAAGAACTGATGATAATTTATTCTTTACAGTGTACCGTAAGCCCACCCATTCAGGCAGTTATCTCCACTTTTTTAGCAATCACCCTGACAATGTCAAGAAAAGTGTTGCCTCTGGCCTTTTCTTGAGGGCTTTCAGGATTTGCAGTCCTCAACTTCTGGACCATGAGATTGAGGTGATCAAATGTCAACTTGAGAAGTTGGCTTATCCACCTTGGTTTCTGAATCAAGCCCTCAGTAAGGCTAGGGCCAACCATTTTAAAACTTCCGTCCCCTTAAGTTTCCACCGCTCCTTTAAGGACATTTTAAAAATTCCATTTAATAATACCATCAGTTCTTCTACTAAATTGTTTCCTCATGAACGTCTCACTATTGCCTATCACTATCCTAACACCGTGCGTAAGCAAATTGTGAACGTTCAACAAAAACCGAAGGAAGTTGAGTCACCTGGTGTTTATTGTTTGCCCTGCAAAGATTGTGATTTGGTTTACTTGGGTCAAACCGGGAGAGACCTGAACACTAGATTGGCAGAACATAAAAGGTCAATTAGGTATGGGCAAGAAAATTCGGCTGTATTTCTTCATGTCAAAAATAAGAATCATTCTTTCGACTGGGGTAAGGCCAGATTAGTGTTCAAGTCCCACTGCGGTTTCAGGAGGAAAATAGTCGAATCAGCATTAATTGAGGAATGCCCTAATATTAATATTTCTAAAGGGCAGTGGACACCTGACATTATCTCACGCGCAGCAATAGCCAAGTTGATATGGACACTACATCCTCCCCTCTCCTCACCTCCTCCCTCCTCCGCCACCCCAGTTTGCCCCGCGCCTGAGTGAGGTCAACTGTCCACATCTCTTCTTACTGTAGTTTATAAGTCCCCTCTGTTCTCTATCTTATGTACTTTCCTGAAGAGGGCTACAGTTGATAGCCGAAATATAGGATTTTTCTTTATTCGAAGTTTATTCTTTCTCCGACTGTGGGTTCCTGTGTGTAATTTACAAATGTGCTACTACATTTCTGTTTAGAAATTGTATATGTATATATATGTATATATATATACATATATCTATATATATATATATATATATATATATATATAATATGTATATAATATACATGTTTGTATTTATATATATACGTATCCATATCTTTTTCTTTTTAAGCTGAAATCATAGTCGAAATGACACAGGCAACCTATATTGCCACGAGCATACAATTACTGGCCATTCCTGTAGTTCAGTTTTTCTCAGGACTACACCATCATCCAAATAATAAACAAATAAATAAAATGCCAAACGATGTGACTTTATGAGCAACACAGACAATAAAATTCATTGTCAATTGTTCGCATGTCATGAATTTTTTCCCTCAAGGTGACGTCAGCAACTTCGATTTGGTAGTGGTCAGTGGCGCCCGGTTTGGATCCTTGTTTATGAATTACGACTCAAGCGTCCCCCTTCCACTCCCCCCTCCCCTCACATCACCGGTCTCCTGTATACAAATCAACGCGGTGTTAATACCAGTACCATGAGTTTATCCATGGTCATCCTGTGCATATCAAATATGTGAAACTTTCAATAGAAAGCAATGAATATATGTATAGAGACGAGGAAGCTAAGAATGACGTGAGTCCGCACGCCGTTATTTGGTATCGTTCGATCACTTTGTAGATTTTGAGGCATCTCCACAAGCACTCAACTTTGAGTTTATCAATGATGAGTTGGTACAATAACTCCTTGTCCATCGCTGTGAGTTTTGAGGTTATAGTTACTATGAGCCAAACATGCCAATGTCCTGAAAGAAGGAGATTACGTTGGGTGCTCCGCCTATCGTCTACTTGCCTGGCCTGAAGGAAAGCTCTTCAATAAAGAGTTAATAACTAGTAAGAACCTATCACGGAACCTATCTCGTCGTTGGCGCTTTGTTGTTTTGCTAAAACTAGAGAGCAAGAGTCGAGGTCGAAAAGAACTTTTCCAAAGGTTATTCCCACGTTTTGAGTCGACAGAGAGAGAGAGAGAGAGAGAGAGAAAGAGGGAGAGAGAGAGAGAGAGAGAGAGAGAGAGAGAGAGAGAGAGAGAGAGAGAGAGAGAGAGAGAGAGAGAGAGAGAGAGAGAGAGAGAGAGAGAGAGAGAGAGAGAGAGAGAGAGAGAGAGAGAAAGAGGGAGAGAGGTAAAGGGGAGAGTGGGGGGGAGGAAGGAAGGCATAAGGACAGAAGATTGAGAATTGTTGTGTTCATGAGTGTGTGTGTATTGGCTAGAAAGTGACCTTGTTATGTTGGTTCCCAGACTAGAGACTAGGTTTCCCGTAACTCATTTCCAAGCCCTGGACCAGATTATTCACATCAGAATCTTGATAGAGACATCAGAGTTTGTGCTAACATATCAAGCTTCCCCTTCCCGACTCCTCTCTTTTGTCTATTCTGGGGGTGATGAAATCAATTATAGGGGGCGCTGGGAAGTGATGCACACAAAAATCACATTGATATATGTATCATTGATTACCTAGTTGTGCATATTTGACTTTTTCCCATGCTATTCTATTTTCTAGGGTGTTCTTAGTTCTTCTACAAGCAATATTGTCAATTTGTTTCAGTTCTAAGGAATCAAGAAAATAAAGCAGTACACTTCACTTTCTTCTTATCCATCTAATAACGAGATAGGGGTGCTGGACTGCTTAGACGTGAAAACAGAGGGTTGCTATGGTCGGAAAAGGTTGGGAAACGTTGGTCTATACATACTCTCTTCAGTGGGAAGAACTTACTGGATCAGTGGTGAAATACCAGTAGAGGTTCTGTCCAACAAAGTATTCTTCGCCAAGGATCTTCCTGCATTCAGAGCAATCGTGACCGTAGGGACAAGTGTTGGCCCAAGCCTAGAAGCAAAACGCAGAGAAGTAAGGATTAGGCACCATAACTTACACTTAAATGTGGCAGTTGCCGACAAGATTGACGAGATAAACACCATATGAGGACGGAGCCTTTATTTGTACTGGAAAAAGCTGTAAAAAGCGAAACGTCGTACAAATAAAGGCTCCGTCCTCATATGGTGTTTATCTCGTCAATAACTTACATTCTCTGGAAAGACGCAGAGTGCGGGATGATCTAATAGAGGTGTTCAAGTCGACCAAAGGCTTTAACAAGGGTGATGCAAACAAGGCCATCATATTAAAACAACAGGGCAGAACTCGCAGTAAGGGATTTAGACTGGACAAATTTAGATTTAAGAAGGAAATAGATAAAAACTGGTTTACTAATAGGGTGGTCAAGGAATGGAATAGACTTAGTAACCATATAGTGAGCGCTGAAACTATCAGTTGTTTTAAGAAACGGTTAGACAACTTTATGGATGGGGATGACAGGTGGTGATGGATATGGAGCTGCCTAGTGTAGGCCTTATGGTCTCTTACAGTCTCCTTCATTCTTATGTTCTTATATTAAGTGGAAACCTGTTCTTTGTTTCTTCTTCTTACAAGACCGAGTGAAGCATCAATGACACGCTGAATAATTTTTGTTCTTCCTCTTCATTATAAAAGCGCGCAAAGTAACGGGTGAGATGTAAAAGCAAATAGATAAATGGGGTCACATGAAGAATTGTCACCCCAGAACGCCCACATGAAGAATTGTCACCCCATGAGATCCCACCTGAAGAATTGTCACCCCAGTGCGCCGAATATCAACAGTGGAATAAAGATTAGGTTAGGTTAGGTTAGGTTAGGTTAGGTTAGGTTAGGTTAGGTTAGGTTGAATAAGGGTTATGCTTATTGTCATCAACTTATACAACCGAAAAATCGTAAACCCAGAATGGCGCACATGAAAACTTGTCACCCTAGAATAGCCCACATGAAGAATTGTCACCTTGTCGAAGTTTGGGGTGACGATTCTTCATGTGATCCGATAAATGGTCCACAGATTCATTGATACTTGAGCTGTTGAGATGTAACCTGACCCTTGTCCTTTGACCCTTGGCCTTTGACCCTTGTCCCTTGGTAGTTGACCTTTGACCTTTGAAGCCTTGACCCTTAACCCTTCGTTCTTGTCCCTTGACCGTTAAACCTTTACCTTTGACAATTAGCGATTGACCTCTGACCCTTAACCCTTGACCTCTGACCCTTGACCCTTGTCCCTTGACCGTTTATCCTTGAATTTTGACCCTTGACCTTTAACCATTGATCTATGACCATTTAACTTTGACCCTTGACCATTGAACCATTATCCTTTGACACCTTAACCCCTTGACCTTGAACCTTTGACCCTTGACCTTTGACCCTTGATAGAAGCTTACCTGGGCCACAAGTGCCAGTTCGTCGTTCCACACAAACTCTCGCATGTCTGCCGCCTTTGGCTGAGGTCCTGGATTACCTCGATCCTCCTCACCGTTAGCCACCTGAAACCACAGACGATGGCGCGCGTGGTCAGTAAATGATACAACACAAATGAGAGGCGATGTAATTTACGTTGACTCACAGGCCATCCTAATAGATGATTCAAAACTGTTTCGTGCAATGTATACTTACTTGGGAAACTGTGATGTTATAACACATTTGTAAATGTACACTAAGCCCACTATCGGAGAAATAATACCAGGAGTACAGGAAAACTGTATATTTCGACTACTGTCTGTAGTCCTCTTCAGCAGAATGAAGAGGACAACAGACAGTAGTTGAAATATATGGATCTCCTGTACTTCTGATATTATTTCTTCGATAGTGGTTTAAAGTGTACGTATGCTTACTTCTTTTTCCACCTAGTTTGGGGGAGCATCTTTCATCTGTTTTACGGTATAACAAACGTCCCTCCAGTTGAAAATATTATTGAAGGATGGGATCACACGTATACATACACATACGTCCACACAGAATGAAGAAAATATAAACAAGATTGAGAGAATACATAGGGCAGCAACCAAACCGGCCCCCAGCCTGTCAGACAAACCCATATGAGGAGAGATTAAAAGTACTGGGTCTACCAACTTTGAAAGATCAAGAGAAAGAGGTGACATGATTATAATGTTCAGATCACTAAAGGAGATAGATTGCATTGATAGAAAAGATCTGATCAAATAAAGGACGGTTTTAAGAGATCGTGGAAGTAAATTAAGAAAGACATGTCGAAAGTATGTGAAGAAATACAACTTTTCATATAGATGTAAAAATATGTGAAATAACTTGGTGATATAGCCCAAGCTCAAACAATACACGAATTCAAATCTAAATATAATAATTGGAAATCAAAGATATAGATTAAGTTAGAACCGTACATGGATTTGAGTTTCTATGTTAGGAAATTAGAGAATAGACCCAATGAGTACACACACACACACACACACACACACACACACACACACACACACACACACACACACACACACACACACACACACACACACACACGCATGCACACACACACACACGTGTATACACACACATGCATATACACACACACATACACACACAAAAAGGGAACAAGTTGAAGACCATATGCCCAAAGAATGAAAAAGAAAAATCTGTACAGATGCATAAACTACTGGGAAAGCCTAGAATAGACTTAGATGATGATATATCCCATAAACCTAGGAATGATGAGGAAATAGACGAAACCCTACGAACATAGTTTCTTCCCTGTATATCGCATTTGAATAAACACACACAGTAGACACACACACACACACACACACTAACTACACACACATATTTATATACATATATATATATATATATATGTATATATATATATATATATAAAACATACCTATAATTAATTACTTCAATGGACACCACCCTATAATTATTTTTGCATTAGATTTATGCTAATTCATATTGACCTGTTGACGAAACTTGTTGTGGTATTTGAGGATCACTTTCTTCTCATTTTCCGTAATTCCTTGACTGACTATGTTGCAGTCCTTATTCTCTCCTAAACACATGGAATGTTGAGCAGTAAATACAGAATAATCTTCACACGTCCCTCCTCCTCCTCCTCCTCCGCCTCCGCCTCCTCCTGGAAAAATAACGAAAATCATGGTTAATGAAAAAGAAATAGTAATTTATTTTGTCATTATCTAATTTCTTCTATTAGTCTATTCTCCATAACCAGTGGCGTAATTACTAATACATAAGTATTAAATGATAAATCCTGTTCTACAAACCAATCTAAGAATCATATTTCTGATGAAAGACATTCCATTGACAAAAAGGTGAAAATTCTTTGATCCAAACTGAACATGTCTTCCAGGGATTTCTTTAAAAAAAAAAAAAAAAAAAAAAAAAAAAAAAAAAAAAAACGGGACTATATCTGCCAACAGGAAAAAAGAACTGTGTGCATGTATGTGCATGTGCGTGTGTGCGTATATGTGTGTGTGTACATGTGTATGTGCGTGTACGTGTCCGTGTACGTTGATGTGTGTGTGTGTGTGTGTACATGTGTATGTGCGTGTACGTGTCCGTGTACGTTGATGTATGTGTATATGTGGATATGCATGTTCATGTATATACTGTATGCATGTCTATGTGCATATGCAACTATATGTATATGTGAATATACATGTGCATGTGTACAGTATGTGTGAGTGAGGTAGAAAGAGATAGGGACGAGGAGACGAATAGATGAATAAATACTAATATATAAATAAGTGAATAGATAAATAGATGGGTAGGTAGATTGGTAGGTATGTAGGTAGATGTATAAGAGTACGCTGGAGCTTACCATCGCTGCTGCAGGTGCAGTCCTGGATGACCTCCATCTTGAGTTCGGAACGTCCCGTGTCTTCGTTCTTAGCGCAGACGACGTGAACACACCTCTCCTCAAGAGCATCAGCCATCTGGTCCACAGGGACCTTGACTTTGTTGTACTTGCAGGCTTTGGCCTTTTTCTTCAGCTTCCTTCTGACCGTCATCCTTTGCCCCAACGTTCCTGTCTCTCCCCATACCTCCCTTTGTACGTCTTTATCAGGTTTTGTTTGCCTTGTCTTGCTTCGTTTTAGTGTTCTTGGCTTGTTGCTCGTGGCCGATGAATTTCGATTCTGAGGTCTGATATACTCAGAATCCCCCGTGCTATGGAACTCTTTTACTGCTCCGGAAATGCCATCAAACCTTTTCAAAATAGTCTTCGCGCGGGTTTGTTTGTTTTGATGCTTTGTCACTTTCTTCGAAGGTTCCTTTTCGGCGTTGTTGTCTGGGAGGACATTACCCTCTCTTGGGAACCAGAACTCCTTCGTTCCTCCTCGCTCGTCGAGATCTTGAGCTCCCCAGGTTCTGGTCACGTTCGAGTTTGTCGATGACTTACTCCTTGAGAGCTGGCACTCACACTCACCCGGATCCTGGACAAGCATGACCTTTACAGGGCTCTTCTTCTTTCCTGTAGACGCGACGCAGACGAGTTTGGTGCAGGAGTCGCTGTGCACTTCGATCTCCTGAAGGGGAAGAGAGCGAAGACAGAACAGTGCTTAGCTATAATCCCACAGGACAAGATCCCATTCTCAAATCCCATAACCCGAAACCCAATATATTGTCGGACAAAAACCCATATGTATAAAAATAATAATAATATTTTTAGATGCACTAGAACAGATATACTTGTAGAACAGATACATTAAGATATAGTAAGGATCTTTATTCTCGAATATTTAGTTGTTCTTTATTTTTCAAGAATTAAACTCATTAAACTACTTGAGAGTTCACTTGCCTTTATTGTTTGAATATTCTTATTCTTTAACAGAACAAGGAAGAAAAATCAAGTTATTTTGCCTGTTTATAGCCTACAAATACTTTGATTTTTTTTTTTTTTTCATATTTCCGAAAAAAAATTCAGTACCATCCGCTCTCTAAATATTTGGTCTATGGTAGATCTTTCACTCCTAAAACCACTCTGGTACTCTCCTAATTTCTTTGCCTATAGAGGGACTAGACGATTGTATAATATTTTAGTGAATACTTTATACATTAAGAGCCCATTCCTCTATAATTTCCACACTATTGATTACAGATATATATATATATATATATATATATATATATATATATTTATATATGTATATATATAATATACATATATATACATATATATAAATATATATATATATATGTATATGTATATATATATATATATATATATATATATATATATATATATATGCATGAGAAATCACATAAACTCGTGATTCTAAATATGCGGAAAAACCACCAAGGAAAAAGAAAATCTGATGACCAAGCGCTTTCGTCTATTCAGACATCCTCAGGGTACATAGAAAAGAAAAAGGACACAAGGTTAGAGCCTCATAACCTTTCCCGGTTCCCTTCCTGACCTCATACTCTGTGTATATATTCTTGTGTCCTTTTTCTTTTCTATGTACCCTGAGGATGTCTGAATAGACGAAAGCGCTTGGTCATCAGTTTTTCTTTTTCCTTGGTGGTTTTTCCGCATATATATATATGTATATATATATATATATACATATATATATATATACATATATATATATATATATATATATATATATATATATATATATGTATACATATAACAAATTACGGCCACATCTATATTTCAAATTTTCAATGGGGACGAAGAAAGTAGTAAGTAGAAAGTATTAGTATTAGTAAGGTAGTAGTCAAACAGATTAACAGACTTAAAGCTACAAAATCCCCGGGCCCAGATGAATTTTTTCGAGAGTACTTAAAGAGTGTAAATTTGAAATCTATGACCAGTTAACAGGTATTTAATAAATCGGTAGACACTGATTTTGTGCCTATTGCTTGGGGGCAGGCAAATGTTGTTCTTGTTTTCAAAAATGGTGATGAATCGTCTATATGTAGATATAGGCCAATCAGTTTGACATCAGTTATAGGTAAAATGCTTGAATCTATAATAACTTATAGAATCAGAGATCACACCGAGACATAATTTGATTCGTGACTCACAGCATGTTTCCTCCAAGGATAAGTAATGTGTGACCAGTCTTTTAACACGAAAATATACAAGGCGTCAGATAACAATGATAGTTACGATGTTATTCATCTTGACTTTAGCAAAGCGTTCGACAAAGCCAGAGACTAATAAAGTCAAAGCCCATGGCATAGGAGGAAAAGTATTTAAATGGATTAAAGTTTGGATCAGTGACAGAAAACAAGGGTCACCATCAACGGTGTAAAATCCAAATGGGGAAATGTTTCTAGCGGAGTTCCCCAAGGCTCGGTTTTGCGTCCCTTATTGTTCATTATGTATATAAACGACTTGGAAAATGGGATTAATAGTGATGTTATTAAATTTGCGGATGACACTAAAATAGGGCGTCTAATTAGATCAGGAGAAGACGCCGAGATTCTGCAGGAAGATCTTAACAAATTGTTCACATGGTCGGTGAAATGGCAAATGGACTTCAATATCTCAAACTGCGGCATGTTAAACGTAGTTATACACAACCCCGTAATCAGATGTAGTTTAGATAACACGTTTTTGGAGAAAACTGAGTGCGAGAGATTTGGAAGTTCTAGTGAGTCCTGGCCTTAAATCCAGGAAACAGTGCATTAGCGCCAGGAAAAAAACAAACAGAGCATTAGGTTTCATCGCTAGAACGGTTACGAATAGAAGTGCAGAGGTAATTATCAAACCCTACATGCGTTAGTTAGACCCATCCTCGATTATGCGGTACAGTTTTTGTCTCCATCCTATAGAATGGACATCAATTCACTAAAATCAGTACAAAGGGGAAGGACCAAAATGCTACATGGGGCTCAGAAATTTACCTTACGAGTAGAGGCTTAGGCACCTTAACTTACACTTTCTGGAAAGACGCAGAGTGCGGGGTGATCTAATAGAGGTGTTCAAGTGGACCAAAGGCTTTGACAAGGGTGACGCAAGCAAGGTCATTATACTAAGACAACAGGGCAGGACTCGCAGTAATGGGTTCAAATTGGACAAATTTAGATTTAAGAAGGAAATAGGTTAAAAACTGGTTTACTAATAGGGTAGTCAACGAGTGGAATAGACTTAGTAACCATGTATTGAGCGCTGAAACTATCGGTTGTTTTTATGACAGGTGGTGATGGACATGGAACTGCCTAGTGTAAGCTTTATGGTCTCTTGCAGTCTCCTTCATACTTATGTTCTTATGTACATCTAGAGAAGAGTGTACAAGTAACACTCGTCAAAAAGTAAATTCCTCTATGAGGTGTTGACTAGTAATTAAGAAAATAGAAATTTACACAGTAATACTCACGGTATCTTTTTTGTATTTCTTTCCGTTGTACTTGCACTTCTTCGCAACACTGATTTCTGAAAACAAATTTAAATCATTTATTTAAAATTTATCAAACACTTTGCTCAAACACATTGCACAGACATATACACAAACACACACAAACACACACACATACACACACACACAAACACACACACACACACACATACACACACAAACACGCGAGGGTTCACAATTCTAGCAAAATTGATAGATCGAAAGAGTTGAGATAGGTAAAGCTAGAACTGGATATACTTGAATGAAGGACAAGGTTACAATTCTGGATATAAAACAACATTTAAATCTAGGAAATAGATATAAATCAGAAGAGACAGACTGAGCAATCAGAAAGTCATAGTGAGAAAACAAAAGATAAGGTAAGGACGGAGAACAAATTGAATAAGAATGGCCGTATTTCAAAGTAGACTGAAAGAGATATTAATGATGTTTGCCTATACAAGATGGAAAGAAACATACTACCCTACCATTCTCCCTTCTAGCCCGGACCTCAGAGCTGAAGCCAATTGTACCTTGGACGACATACCAAAGTGACGTTACTCTCCTGAGTACTTTGCAAGCCGCATCTATGAAGACGTTCTTCAGAATCATTCCTAAGACATAGCTTGTCACGGCCATAGTGACTTTTACCTCAGTCGTGATCTATGAGCTTCACTCGTCCCTAAGATCTCTTCGGATCGAGTTCCCCTCTGACATAAGAACATAAGAATGAAGGAGACTGCAAGAGACCATAAGGCCTACACTAGGCAGCTCCATATTCATCACCACCTATCATCCCCATCCATAAAGTTGTCTAACCGTTTCTTAAAACAACTGATAGTTTCAGCGCTCACTACATCGTTACTAAGTCTATTCCATTCTTTGACCACAATACTAGTAGTAAACTAATTCTTACCTATTTCCTTCTTAAATCTAAATTTATCCAGTTTAAATCCATTACTGCGAGTCCTGCCCTGTTGTTTTGATATGATGACCTTGTTTGCGTCACCCTTGTTAAAGCCTTTGATCCACTTGAACACCTCTATTAGATCACCCCGCACTCTGCGTCTTTCCGGTGAGTGTAAGTTAAGATGCCTAAGCTTCGTCATCGATGACATAACCAAGTCATGGACTTCGTCGTCAGGTGACTTACTCGATGTCTGCTCTTCGCATGACTGACCCCCCCTCCCCCCTCCTCCCTAACCCTTTTTTTTTTTTTTTTAATCTATTACGCAATAGCGTCATACAGTGGGGGGAGGTTTTCATAATGAATGTAGGAAGGCAACTGGGATGCACATGCTTACACACGTACACATACACTTATATACACATACAATACATGAGTTGCAGGTAACATATACGACACTCGGTAATGTACATTCATTCAAAAGGGAATAAGACTGAGATGTCTCTCCCTAACCCTGTGGTCCTGAACCTGGGGGCCATAAGTGACCCCAAGGGAGCAATGACAAGAATTTAGGAAGGGGGATATGGCCTACTGTCACGAATTATACATTTCTATATAGTGTGAGTAATCTGAATAGAAGAGAAAATCTCATTACTGTCCTACCAGGAAAAAAATATCAAATATAAGATAATTATGATGCTTTGATAATTATTATGCTTAATTATGATGATAATTATTATGATAATTATTATGCTTTGATAATTATTATGCTTTGTAATAAAGCAGAGAGTTTCTCTTCAACATTTTATTTATTATTATTATTATTATTTTTCTAACCTTTTTGGCGAAGTGGGATTTGGGAGAAAAACGAAGGGAACCCACATGGATGTTGAAAAAAAAAAAAGAAAAAAAACTCATGAAGGGGAGCGAATGGAGTGAAAAAGGTTTAGAGCCATTGCCCTAACCAGCGTTTCTCAACCTTTAACCCCCTTGCGTAACCTTTTAATTAGATTGCATGTCTCAAGGAACCCCTGCAAATAAAAAAATAAAAAAAAACATATACCATATCTTTCTAATTCTATTTTCATCATAATAATAGGTTAGATAGGATGATGTCTATATCACATTACTACAATAGCCAAGAATATGTCGTGCGTGTTTAATTATATTACGTATATGAAATTAGATACAAAATCAAAAGTGCGTTAGCTTATCTCAATTGTTCTCGCGGAACCCTAAGGGACCTTTTGCGGAACCTTAGGGTTCCGGGGAACCCTGGTGTGGTGGAGAAACGCTTCCCTAATCCCACCCCAGTAACCTTCCTCTGTTCCTGTCCCCAACTCCTCTGTCCCGTAGAACTGACAAATCCACCCTTGTATTCCGTCCTCACTAGCCCTTGCAAATTCTTCTCTCGCTACTGGCTCAATGCAGGTCCTCGCTCCTGATCACCTCCCTCCCCTGTTCTGTTGGGTTGGTCCTACTGTCGATGTCAAACTAAGCAGAGATCGATTCCCTTCGACGTTCCCGAGGGTGGTAGGGAATCTACGAGAAAGATAATGTACTTGATTCCCACGTTTCGGCTGAAATGACATCTACATAAATCTAATCTATTAGCTTACTTGCATATCCCCTACCTACCCTTTATTTACACATTTGTCATGATTTCAACCAATAAGTATAAATACATATACATATACATATACATATACATATACATATACATATACATATACATATACATATACATATACATATACATATACATATATAAATACATATACATATACATATACATATACATATATATACATACATGTATATATACATACATACATATAATTAGATACATATGTACATATATACATATACTGTGGAGACATTCTGACAGGTTGACGTAAGCGAGAGTAGGAAACACAGGAGTCTTAGTCTTGAGTTTATTCATGACTAGTTTCGCAGGTATGCTTTTTAGTCTCTACAAAATGGTAACTTAGCACGAGTCACCTTTACAACTTAAAACAGGAAAATAGTACAATAATACGTTCATAAATGCATTGATAAAATTTTGTTAAAAACACCTACAATTTCCATCATATTTCAAAGCACAGCCAGGCAATAGTATGATTTTTCAACCCAGAGTTCTCCGTGCGCGGCAAGATCTTTGACGCCTAAGACCATCATTGTTTTTTCTGCACACAAGTACAAAGGAAGCATATGCAAAATTTGCCTATACACACACACACACACACACACACACACACACACACACACACACACACACACACACACACACACACACACACACACACACACACACACACATACACACACACACACACACACAAATAGATATATATATATATATATATATTTCCAGACATATATATATATATATATATATATATGTACGTGAGTGTGTGTATACTACTATATATATATAAGTATATATATATATATATGTATATATACATATATATATTATATATATATTTACATATATATGAATATTAATATAATATAAATATATATATATATATATATATATATGTGTGTGTGTGTGTGTGTGTGTGTGTGTGTGTGTGTGTGTGTGTGTGTGTGTGTGTGTGTGTGTGTGTGTGTGTGTGTGTGTGTGTGTGTGTGTGTGTGTGTGTGTGTCTGCCGTCCCTTGTCTCCCAGATCAACTGCCACCACGTGTCTGCCAGATCGACTGCCGCCATTGTCTGCCTACCATTGTGACTGCCAGTTTGCCTATAAGGTCTGCCATCTGCCATCGCTGCCTGCCAGGTCTGCCGACCGCCTACCCTCTCGCCTACCACAGATATATTCGTGGCCTACCGCTACCACAACTAGATCATTTAGTGAACTAGAGCTGTGAGCGTCCCCACCTTGACCCAATCACACGCTCAACGGAGATAGCAAGGTCCCGCACCTCGACTACGGTAAAGCTGACGACTAGCGACATCGACTGTCAAGTCCACGACGCCCTGAGTGGCCTAACGACCCATCAACCACGACCATTTTTAAGTGTCTATCTTTTTAGGGAAATTTTGTAATTACACTCCAATGTCACCGTATGTATATGTATATATATACACTAATACATGTATATATATGTGAGACTACATGCTAACCTCAGAGGCACCCACTACTTACCTGCCAGCAGAACCAAAGCCACCAAAAGGATTCTTGTATATAGCAGAAGGTCTGTGCCTAAAGGGACACCCATCGTACGTGTTGTCCGAAAGCAAACTATACAAACTGACTGACTTTCACATATGGCGTGGTGGTGGTGGTGGTGGTGGTGACGGTGGTGGTGACGGTGGTGGTGACGGTGGTGGTGACGGTGGTGGTGACGGTGGTGGTGACGGTGGTGGTGGCGGCGGTGGTGGCGGCGGTGGTGGCGGCGGTGGTGGCGGTGGCGGTGGTGGTGTGTGTGTGTGTGTGTGTGTGTGTGTGTGTGTGTGTGTGTGTGTGTGTGTGTGTGTGTGTGTATGTGTGTGTGTACGTCTTCCCAATTATAAGCATCCGGGTCACACGTGTTGTCATCGTGTTGGCTGATGTTTTCATCCGTAATACACTCACCTTTATGAAAACATTTACAATTTTGTTTGGAATTTTTATCATTATCATTATTGTGTCATTGCCATTGCTATTACAGGTATTACTGTTGAACATAGAATTATTAATATTATGACTTAAACCAATTAGATATTCAAGAAGATTTAGATCAATTACAGCAATGGTCTGAAAAGTGGCTAATAAAATTTAACACAAGTAAATTCAAGATAATGCACGTAGGTAAAATAACCGTAAGTATGATTACAAGTTATTTGGAAATTCGTTATCAAAAGTGGATAGTGAAAAGGATCTCGGCGTAATTATCAGTAACGATCTCAAATCATCTAAGTAGTGTATTTCAGCCTCTGAGAAAGCAAATAATATTCTAGGACTGATTGCGCGATCTTTTTATTTCAAAAGACCATCTCTCATTAACAAGCTATATATATAAATCGTTAGTTCGTCCACATTTGGAATATGTTGTTTCCGAATGGCCACCGAATCTCATTAAAGACATGACAGATTGGAAAAAGTAGAACGGCGAGCTACAAAACTGATTCCAAATATAAAAAGTAAATCATACGAAAATCGACCAAAACATATGAATCTGGTTTCCCTAAAAAAGCGTAGGCTCTTAGGTGACTTGATACAGGTTTTTAAGATTCCAAAGGGAATTGACAACATCAAAAATGACAAAATGTTTACATTGAATGAGAATCCGACATGAAACAATGGTCTCAAACTGCCAGGAAATAGATTTAATTTGGAAGTGGGTAGAAACAACTTCGCCAACCGTGTGGTTAATGAAGGGAATAAACTTCCTGCAGAGGCAGTGCAATATAGTTCAGTTTGAAGTTTTAAGAATCATTTAGATAAACTTCTAACCAAGATGCTGTAGTAACTCATTTATTTTATACTATTTCTTTATTTGTTTTGTTATAATTTGACTGTTTATTATTATTTGCTTGATTCACAATTATTATTAGTTATATGTCAATTTATTATTACTTACTATTTACCTGTTTGTTTATTACTTAACTATACCTATGCATTTATTTATTTTATTTATTATTATTTATATTGTTATATCTTTATTTATTTATTTATCTATCTATGTATTCATTTATCATTATTAAAAAAAAATCGCATCCGACCTTGTTATGTTCCAAAAGGTCTCCTGTCGGTATGCTTCACCTTTGTAATCCTTTGTAAAGAACACGAATAGCTAAGGTTATCTGTTGACTCATCAGTTGTGAATTCAGACTGCTCTGACCTTTGGAAGTTCTGCAGATGAAAGCAAAGAGCAGAACGGTGTGCGCCTTGCCCAGTTCTCATTCTCTTTCCAGATACGCACGACCATCCCTATTTTCCAGAGAGAGAGAATGGAAGCTACCTGTGAAACAACAGAAAGAACCGCATACAAACAGCGGTTCATGGACCCTCTGGTTTTCATCATCTCCGCGTTGACGTTGTATATGTCGGCGCACTTCCGCCCTTCGACTTGCAACACCTCTGATTTCACTCAAAGAGAACGAAGTTTCATTTGTCGGTGGATTGGCAACCACTACCCAAACGCCAGATGGAGGTTCAGCCATGTTTAAAGTCCTGAAGGTGACACGGGAAATTATGACAATTGTGTTGGGCGAGGGAGGTGGGGGGAGGATCAGCCAGAAATAGAAAACGATAACCAGTATGGAAGCGGTGTGTCCCTGACGAGCAATTGTTTCGGTCACGTGATATCACCTGTATTGAGCTTTACTATGACGTTTATGCTACAAGTGTACAAGAGGAGTGTCACGTACCTAATGTCCACGATTTTCTTTTTTCTTTTCTTTCTCGTGTTGGTCGTTAGTTGTCTACCAGCACGTAGTTTTAACCCCCCCCCCCTTATCTGTCAGCTATGTATACCAGTGTCACACCCAGAAAGTCAACATACGTCAGATCACAGCGGATGTTTTTAGTGCCCTGTCCTCGGGTCAAGCAAGCCGTGAGGGTAGCGAATGGGTGTAAATTACCAAGTTGTATTTTTTGGTTATGTTTCTTTTCTTATCATTTTACTTTTCTCTTTGATGTACTTTGACCAGCTTTATTCATTACAAATTGTAACATACCTACCATATGTCCGTACGCTGCGACGTACTCCAATTCTTTTAGTGTATCTAATTGTAGACGTATGTCAACAGTTTCCATCACTGGCAGGCTGGGTGGACATGTGAATTGCGCCCGTCGAGTTGCCAGTTAATCATCTTAGTTGTCTTTCTTTTATTTTCTTTGTGTTAGTACATAATATTTGTATTGTGTGTGTAATTTAAGGTTGCGTAAGTGGTTAGGCTGTATGCTGCTGTACAGAGTGGAATAGGAAAAACTTCCTTTTGTTGTATCCTTCTGCTCCATTGACCTGTGAGATCAATTGAGATTACTTTAAAGAGGCCTCAAAACCTCTCTCGTTGCTTCTTTCTTCCTCAATCGCGTTCGAGTTGATAGTCGGCCATCCATCTCCCTTTTTACGGAGACCCTTTTCCCACAAGGTATGTAGTAAGACCCTAGGGTTTTAAAAAAACGTAAGTGGTTTTTATAGGAAATACGTCCTATGTCTGGTGTGGGGTTTTTGTTAGGATTTTAGGTTACCCTTTTTGAATTTGGTGTCTTAAGGGCCATTTACATGGCCAACGGCTTGTCAAACCCGGTTTGTCAAACGTGTTTGAAGTGATGTTTGACCGTGTGAATGGGGTATTTGGTTGTCAAACACGATTGTCAAACGTGTCTGACAACCAAATACCCCCATTCACACGGTCAAACATCACTTCAAACACTTGTTTAACAAACGGAATTTGACAAGCCGTTTGACCGTGTAAATGGCACTTTACGGGTTTTTACAAATTTGTTTTTTTGAATGACCCTGTTAATCTGTTTCCTCCACCTTTTGTTTATCCACGTTTTTTTTTTTTTTTTTTTTTTTTTTTTTTTTTTATAGAATTATAAGGTCACCTCTTCGGATTTTGAATTTGGTATGTCATACGGGCTTTTATCAATTTGCTCTCGTGAGTGACATTTGTTTATCAGATTCTTCCACCTGTGTTTATCCACATTACACGTAAACTAAGTGTTAGTTAAGGGTTGTTATTTCTCACGTGATTGTCTTGTCTACTGATTTAAACTTTTATCAAAATTAATACTTAATTGTTCTGTTACCCAAGAGCCTTCGTTGTTATTTTTTTGTTGTATAAATAAAATTTCAAAGCGAAACACTCTTTTTCGTTCCTGGAGAAATTAGAGTAAATAAATTAGCTCTACTTTGAATATAACAACTTTCCATTGCATGTAACAAGAGCGACGCGGGAGACGATTCTCTCATTCGATCTGGCGCTCATTTTCTGTTGGGCATTCTCGCTTGCGGACAGATGTCCACTGGCGGCAGCTAAAGTAATGACATTTATATTTCAGATTAAGGGTTACGTGGTTCATGGTGAGGCAAATTGAGTACTCCGGAGGTATGTACTTAACTGTATTTACCTAATTGTAATATACAGGAAAGGAGCAACGCTCGTAGGGTTCTGTTTCTTACTCTTTAATTATCACACCTAGGTTTTCGGTTCAATATAGAACACTTGCGACCTGTGGCAGTCACTTGACTTGTTTAAGTGATAAGGTAACTTCGGCAGCCTAGGTGGCTTCCCGACTGTGCGCGGACGTTTGCCCTCGGAAGGTATATATGAGGCCGAGAGGTCTGGGATCGATAACTTCCTGAGGTCGATACCTACGAGGCCAAAAACATCCTACATTTTTTCAGCGCGTATGTGATTGACCAAGTCGATTTATAACACGACCGAAATTATTTTTTGACAAAATGGATTATTTAGTATCTAGATCGATAGGGTTTGAATGATGTAAGGAGGAAGAGGATATGATGATATGGTTTAGCGTCATAAACTCACCCCTATCAGAAGGCTAGGACGGTGCCCCTCACAGAGGGCTTTGTAGCGTGGAATTTAATGAACCATGCCCTTGGTTCAACTTCGCCGGTGGCAGGATTCGACCCGCCATCCCCTCGACCTTCGCTGCAAGTAACGACGCCCCCGCTCAGTCAGCGAGCTATAGACATGACTCAATAGACTGACGAGCAATGAGGGAAATGTCGGGAAATTTTTTATACAATTCAGACAAGTGTGGTCAATATTTTCCCTCTCGTCACACCTGCCATCATCTGACCAGACACATGCACAGTGGTGGTAGTAGTAGGGAGGGGGCTTCTGTTCTTTTCGTCCTTCGTATCAAAAGTGCTCTTTTGATAAAAAAAAAAGAAGAAAAAAATGATAGAGGACACATCACTAACACTTGGTCTTCAGTTACTGGTTTCTATTTATCTATCAGTTTATGTATGTATGTATGTATGTATGTATGTATGTATGTATGCATGCATGTATGCATGTATGTATGTATGTATGTATGTATGTATGTATGTATGTATGCATGTATGTATGTATGTATGTATGTATGTATGTATGTATGTATGTATGTATGTATGTGTGTGTGTATGTATGTATGTATGTATGTATACAGCAAAATGTTTCTTCCCCTTCTAAAGGGGTAGCCAGCCAACGTATGCATCCACCCCTCACCCATCCAACTCTCATTTATTTCCCTTTATCGTAGCTCCCTCGCCTACTCTCTGGGTCAGAAGTAATGCAGCAAGACACGGCTAATGCTTTCATGGTATACAACAAATCGATATGTAACAACTTGGGGTCTGTGCGGTCGCCAATATGCAAGTGCGCAAAGGTCCTGGCGACCTTTTGAGAGTCTGTAGTTGCAGACACCTTCAGGGATAAGAAGATCGTGTACCTCTTCCTACAATCAACTCTCAGGTCAGTTTTTGAATCGGTGTCTTCTGTCATATGAGGTTCAAGGGTGATCATACTCTAACGAGGGAAAGTCTTCTTAGCGAGCTTCTTTTGCTATTTTTAAACATCCCCACGGATGAGACAAAAAGTCCATATCTCTTAAATACATGTTTCCTTTACTTCTTCACCTTTAACGGAACTTTGTTTATAGATAGTAAGAGGGGGAAGAAGAAGAGAAGACTAAAGTAAAGACTTTCCGTGCTTTTACTTTCTCCCAGTAAAACACTCTACCTCGTATAAACATCATTCTTATGATTGTAATCGTTCCTTCATGTCCATATGAACCTTCAACGAACAGGGAGAAATATATATACGAAATGGAATGAATAAAGGCTACACATGTTCATGGCATCGATCACTGGAAATATAAAACAGGTCTATGATAGGGAAGGAAAGTAAACACGCAAAAGGAGTGTTTATATATATTTCTTCTGGTGTCTCGCAGGCCAAGACAAACTATGGATAATGGCGTGTTTGGTCAAAAGGTGAGGAAGATGCTGCAGGAGCATAGACCGTAGACACGGCCAAAAATGGAACGTTTCCTTCTAAAAGGAAAACGCACTATAGGCAGCCGGTGGACGTAAAAATCTCCCGAGCAGGTAGTACGTAATCTATTGATGGAGGAATGACCGTGATGCAGGCAAGGTCATCACATTGAGACAGTAGGACAGGATTCGTAGTAATGGACAAATTTAGGTTTAGGAAGAGAATAGTCAAGAACCGGTTTACCAGCAGAGTGGTTAACAAATGGGATAGACTTAGTAACAATGTATTAAGCGTTGAAACAATGGGTTGTTTTAAGAGAAAATTATATAATTTTATGGATAGGGTTGAAAGGTGGTAAGGGACATGGAACTGCCTAGTGTAGGCCTTATAGCCCCTTGCAGTCTCTTCCATTCTTATGTTTTTGATGATAAGGTAAACTTGAACTTTTACTGCCGGTGACCAGGGCAACGTCGGGATTGCTGACGTTCCATGATGCGCTCTGGGAGGTACAAAGAAAGAACCTGGAGATGAAGTCCTTCAGCGTCTCAACAACGATGTCGACACTGGACGAGTTCGAAAGTCTACGGATGCTTAGCCAGGTTGTATATCTTCGTCTGTGTGGTGGTAAATGACATCTCAATCCATCAGTTTTGCCCCAATCTCTTCACAGAGGAAGGCGATCAAGGCGGCAACCAGTCCTGTTGGAAAATAGACAAATGAAATACCAATTGTCGCAAACACTTTTGTTTAATGTTTATATATATATATATACATATATATATATTTATATATATATATATATATATATATATATATATATATATACATATGTGTGTGTGTGTGTGTATTCACTTGGTCTTTGGATCACGTGTTGGACTCGTGATCGACAGATTTCCCTACTGGAAGAGAGCTCAAAGCTCGTAGGTCCGATCTATGGGTAATGCTATGACCTTGCACACACGCACACACACAACTCCCCGCCCACGAGAGTCAGAGTAACGACCCGAGGCACAGCGATACCGAAATAATTTCGGCCCTGGGCAGGATTCGAACTGGGTAACTGCGAGCACCATCGCACTTCACAGACCAGCGCTCTACCAATGCGCCACCGTGTGTGTGTGTGTGTGTGTGTGTGTGTGTAGAAAACATTGCTGACATGACCATAGTAGTAGACGATTTAATGGCAAACCAAACACCCGTTGTAGTTCCTCACCTCCCACCAGAAGCAAGAAGACCCCGGCAAGATCGACGAGGTCGAAGACGGTGTTGACTCTGGTGCCTTTCTCGCGCCCGGGCCTGACGAGGCACGCCGTCGCGTTCGCTGTGACGCTCAGCACGCTGCGGCTCATGACCCCAGACTCCTTCAGAGGCTGGAGCCTTGTAAGGGGAGGCGGGGGTAGGAGGGTAAGGAGTTAGGGAGTTAGGGAGAGAGACGGAGGTAGGTATAGATATAAGCAGGGATGTTGGACGGTAGGTAGATAGGGAAGTAAGGAGGGAGAAAGAGAAGGAAGGTGATATACAGTAGATGGAGGTTGGGAAGTTGGGAGTTAGGGATGAAGGGAGGTAGGGAGGGAGCAAGGAGGAAGAGAGGGAGGTAGGGAATAGGGAGGGAGGGGGGAGGTAGAATGAGAGGAAAATAGGGAGCGAGGAAATGAGATATGGGGAAGTAGAAAGGGAGGTAGGGAGGGAAGTAGGGAGGTAGAAAGAGAGGGAAATAGGGAACGAGGGAATGAGGAAGGGAGGGAAGTAGGGAGGGAGTTAGGGTCATAGGAAGAGAGGGAGGCAGGAAGGGAAGTAGGGAGAGAGGTAGGTAGGGAGGGAGGTAGGGACATAGGAAGAGGTAAAAGTGGGAAGAGAAGGAGGTAGGTAGGAAAGGAGGGAGGGAGGGAGGGAAGGAGAGAGAAAGGAAGGAGGAAGGAGGGAGGGAAAGAGGTAGGGAAGGAGGGAGGTAAGGATAGAAGGAGGTGAGGAAGTAAGAAGGTAGGAAAGTAAGGAGGTGGGTAGGTAGGTAGGGTGGGAGGAAAGGAGGTAGGTAGGAAAAGAGGAAGGTATACCTTTAACCTTGATATTTCATATCTTTATATAGTTATCATTCAGTAAATGTCTGATTTATATCACTTATCGCGGTTCCTGCACTTGCATACATTTACCATTGGTCGAAATGCTGGATAAGTGGGCTGGTTCGAGGGAAGGCGAAGGAGAGCGGGGCAGACTTGATGGCGTTCTCGGCTATGTAGTAATTGCATTGCCCACTGACGCTGAAGTCCTCACTCATGATCTAAAATTAGTGATGTGATCTGTTTACCAGTTACTTGTTCGTTGTCCACTCTCACGCATTTACTTATCATTGTGGAAAAGCACCACACGAGGACAAAGGCTTTGTTGGCACTACAACGTTTCGTTAATTCGGGCGTCATCAGGTACATCTTGATAAAGCTCGAAGCAGCGAAACGTTGCACCAGTAAAGAATTCGTGCTATCATAGTGGGTTTCCTGGCTCGCCTTGTCGCCAGCTGCCTTCTCTTTCACTTATTTTGTTTATTACGACAATGTTTCTAGGAACCTAGTATCCGAAGATTATCTTAACCACAACACAACACAGGGACAGGCATCAGGACGTCAAGGAGGAAAAGTGAAGGAGGAAAAGAAGGAAGGAAAGAAAGAAGGAGGGAAGGAAGGAAGAAAGAAAGGAAGAAAGGAGGTAAGGAAAACGAAAGGAATGAGACAGGGGAGAAATAAAGGGAATAAGGAAGGAAGGAGGGAGGAAAGGAAAGAAGAAAGGAATGAGGGAAGGAAGGAAGGAAGGAGGTCGGGAAGAAAGAAAGGAAGGAAGAAAGGAGGTGAGGAAAGAAGAAAGGAATGAGGGAAGGAAGGAAAGAAGGAAAGAAGGAATGAGGTAAGGAAAGAAGGAATGAATGAAAGAGGGAAGAAATAAAGGAAGGAAGGAAGGAAGGAAGGAAGGAAGGAGATAAGAAAAGAATAAAGGAATGAGGGAGGGAGAGAGAGAGGTAGGGAGTCAATCAATTGATCAATTGATCGATCAATCGGCCATTTGGCCTTGCGGGTTGACGAGGGCCTCATCCGTCTCTACGTTGTCATTGTCCTCCATCAGACCTTAATCGCCTGAGAGGGTTCTGCACCGGACCAACGGTGATGGAGATGGAGATGTGTAGGCGTGCAAGCGCGTATATGTGTACATGTCTGAGCATACGTGTGCGCGCAGGTGCATGCGTGTGCATGTATGCGTCCGTGTGATTCACCATGGTCTTGGATCACGTGTTGTGTGTGTGCGTGTATGTGTGCGTGCGCGTGTATATGTGTGTGTGCCTGTGTGTGTGTGTGTGTGTGTGTGCGTGTGCCTCCCTGTGTGTGTGTGTGTGTGTGTGTGTGTGTGTGTGTGTGTGTGTCTGCGTGCGTGTGCCTCCCTGTGTGTGTGTGTGTGTGTGCGTGCGTGCGTGTGCGTGTGTGTGTGTGCGTGCGTGCGTGCGTGTGTGTGTGTGTGTGTGTGTGCATGCGTGCGTGTGTGTGTGCGCGCGCGCGCTCTGTATCTTCGCTATCCTCAATAGCTTCAGTCTCCTCCCTCTCCCTCCTTCTTGACTCCATGACTTCCTCACCAAACTCCGCTTTACACAAACAGCACGACCTTACGCCAAAAGACTGTATTAGTTTTGTTATCATTTGTCTGTTTGTTATTATTTGCTTGATTCACAATTGTTATTAATTATATGTCAATTTATTATTATTTACTATTTACCTCGTTTTTTATTATTTAACTATACCTATGCATTTATCTATTTATTTTATCTATTATTATTTATATTCTTATATTTCTGTTTGTTTGTTTATTTATCATAATTATTGTTATTATTATTTTTTTTTTTTTGTATCCGACCTAGTTATGGACCAAAAGGTCTCCTGTCGGCATGCTCCGTCTTTGTAATCCTTTGTAAGTTGAGATCTGGGGTTTGGACAGAAGACTAACACGGTTGAGCCAAAAACATGCCGGGGGAGGAAATAATCCCCAGAAGGGAAAAATTCCCCCGTGGGAAAATATCCCCATGTAAAAAATCCCCACAGAAAATATCCCTAGAAAAATCCCTCATGGAATAAATCCCCAAATGAAAATATCCCCATGGAAAAATTCCCACAAAAATCCCTAGAAAAAACCCATCAGGGAATAAGTATTCTTGGGGAAAAATCCCCAAATGAAAATATCCCTCTATGGATAAATTAAAACAGTCATAGCTGAAGAAGAAAGGGAAGTTGGTTAGGTTAAGTTAGGTGAAGCGAATTAACAGAAGCAAAAGGGGATTTAACTCCATGAAAAAACATCCGTTCGTAGCTCGCCAGAATAGAATGGGTAAAGCTTGCCAGTGTGCAACAGGGGTTTACAAACGACCTTTAAGAAAAAAAAAATTGTATTGTGAAGAAGTCATAAAACATAAAAGTCATGGCCGTAAGGACTTATAAACTCCACTTGAAGGTTGAAAAAATAATGGTAATTTTTGTTTTCCCGACACCAAGGCAAGAGGCGTGGCTTAAGTAGACTTAACCAGAGCCTGAAAAAAGAAGGACACGAAAAAAAAAAAAAAAATAAATAAATAATAATAATAATAAATAAATAAATAAAGATAAAACTCACTTTTCTCATTGTGAAAAAGTCACAAAGGACAGCCAGATTGTCATCCTTGATCTTGTGACGGGCCCGATAACAGTCTTTGACAAAGGATGCGTCTTGGAAGACCCGGCTGTACACACCAGAATCAGCATCCTGGTGAGGCGAGAGGAGAACGAGAAGAAGGTCTTAATCAGTGCAATGTAGCACTGTTCGAAGTCTTAAGATTTAATTAGATAAACAACCAAGCAATGTGCTGTAATCCATACCAATTGCTTAGTTCCCTTGTTTATTCATTTCTTCGTTTAAGTATCTGCTCTTAGCATTCGAAATTGTTATGGACTTAAAGGTCACCTGTCGATATCCTCTTCCTTTGTGATCCTTTGTAAGAAGGAAGAGGAGGAGAAGGAGGAGAGGAGGAGGAGAAGAGGAGGAGGAGAGGAAGAGGAGGGGGGAAGAGGAGAGGAGGAGGAGGGGAGGAAGAGGAGAGGAAGAGGAGGGGAGGAAGAGGAGAGGAGGAGGAGAAGAGGAGAAGAGGAGAAGAGGAGAAGAGGAGAAGAGGAGAAGAGGAGTTCTCTTTTGTCCTCTTTAGTGCTA
>NC_134800.1:54700148-54707648 GCF_046742065.1 Oratosquilla oratoria
ATAATAATAATAATAATAATAATAATAATAATAATAATAATAATAATAATAATAATAATAATAATAGATATTTTATTGAAAACGTGGCAGCCGAAGGCTGAAAATACACATATTGAGGTCAGAGAGTACATAACAAATGATTACCTTTACATATTATGATGCTGAAGGGCGCGCGCGCGTGTGTGTGTGTAATTTATCATGGTCTTGTATCAAGTGTTGGACTCGTGATCGACACCTCCCGAAAAAGGGCTCAGAGCTCATATATGACCGATCTATCGGTAATGCTGTGACCTCACAGCACACACATCCACACCCAACTCCTCCCACGGGAGTTAGAGTAACGACTCACAGCGCATCGATACTGAAATCCTTTCAGCCTTGGTTGGGATTCGAACGAACCCGGACCGTGTGTGTGTGTGTGCGTGTGTGTGTGTGTGTGTGTGCGCGTGTGTGTGTGTATGTGATTATTCATCTCACCTTGTTGAAGCACCCCACGTACCATCCACCCGCTGTTGAAGGCTTTGACACCTTTCCAGGTGAGGAACGAGTAGTTGTGGAAGAGTAGAAGAAGAGCTCCCAGGAAGGCACCCAGCAGTAGACAAGTCAAGAAGCCCAGCCACACCTACGGAAAACAAGATTTTTCTTTCATCTTTTGTATACTTATTTTTGTTTATTCAATATTTTTTATTGATTTATTGATTGGTTGATTGACTGATTGATTGATTGATTGATTTATTTATTTGTTTAACTATCTATTTATTAATTTATTTATTAATTCGTTTGTTTGTTTATTTATATATTTACTTATTTAATTATTCATTTATTTACCTAATTATTAATTCATTTATTTATTTACCTATTTATTTTATTCGTTTATACATTTATTTATCTATTTATCTATTTATTTATCTATTAATTAATTAATTAGTTTATCTATTTACCCATTCATTTACTTGTTGATTTGTTTATGTATTTATTTACCTATCTACTTATTTATACATTTTTATATTTATATGTTTGTCAATAGACATTTTTGCCCAGTCATGAGAACACACTGTGTTCGATCAGTACGCACCTCCCAGGACAGAGGCTTCAGGAATCCGCTGAGGTCCTTCTGAAGTCGAGGTCGAGGAAGGAAGATGCCGAAGCCGTCGACAAAGAGAGTCGTCGAAAAATCGACGACTTGTGCTCTCTCCCATGTGACGCCGAAGGGCCCTAACGCCATGTCCACTTCCTGCACAAATAACGAATCCATCTATGAATCAACAAGTCCGTTCGTCAAACAATCTGTCGCGAGGTTCCAGAGGACTGGAGATAGGCTTGGTTAATTTTGTCTCCATCAATTCTGCTGTCTCGGTTATCTAAGTATGGTGGCGCACTCAAATATCTTATTCTGGTTAGCGCCAGCCTTGTGTTAAAGGGTCATCACGCTGGGCTTCCACAGTCTTCACCGGCTCCGATAGATGAGAGTTCGTTTGAGTAAAGGCGACTTCGGTTACAATATATTATTTTTCAAATCTCCAAATATCAAATTATCGTTCCGTCATATATAGCAAAGTTAAATAATGAACTAAGATATTGTAGACCTATAAGAATGTTAGACAATTTCTTGAAATGTTCTCAAAGAAGTTTAGATTTCTGTAAGCGAAGTCTTATTCTAGTTATTCAAATGGAGGTTGGAGGCAGGATGTCGGAGGAAAAATAGCCCAGTGTGATAACCCTTTCACGCAATTAAGGGTCGAGTTTTGGACAAAATGGGATCCTCTTGAAGTCCCGAATATTGTCTTCAGCCCGGATCCCACCTCTGCCACCTTATGTATAAAGGTGGCCAATGAAACACTGAATATGAATAAATTAATAATTGTACATCACTACATATACAAGCGTGCGTTTGCTTAGGGGGCAGTACCAAGACTGCCTCTGACGACAAGCCACACCACCAAGCTCAGACTAGGCGGGAAAATCACAGACGCGCGCTTGGTATGAACGCTTGGTTCTCATATTGATACATTGAATATACAAATATACAATAATATATATACAGTATTACAGGGAATGTTCAATGCCACCATTACAAGCACACAGTAGACATTTTTGTTGTGGTTAGTTTGCGGTGATTCTGTTCCGTCGAAGACCTCAAGAACACCCAGTGGCTCCTGACTCCGAAGTTCTTAGAAGGCCCCCGAAGAGAGACCTATAGGTACATTTTACTCTGTACGGTTATCGTTCAACGATGATCGTTCACGACTTCATGATGATCGTCAAACGATTGTCTAGAGTACTTTTTTTTTTTTTTTTTAATGGTACTGTTTTGTTTCCAGTTCCAAGGTACAAGGCTGGTCATTTTAACCAAACCTACCAAGGCGTTTACTTAAATATGATGGCAAGTACGATGCGCGTCACCCGTCATTGGTTGCGGTTGGCTAATAAACACACGGAGGAAAACGTACCTTTAGACCGAAACAAGGACTGGATACCATAAGATTTCGTTCTTTGTTGGAGTGTCCTCCAGGAATCATGGAAACTGTATGGAGGTTTCCATGAGCAACAGGACTGATCAACCTACGCGGCCTAACTAGAGGACAGAATTCTTCAAACTGGGTCCCACAAGATGGTCCTGAATTTTTGTCTTTTCTAGATTGTCTTCTCAACGTGCATTTGTAAAATAGCGTTTGCAGAAGTCTGATCTATATTCGGCTGTCATCGAATGAAAGTACATGCTCTAATATTTGTTCGTCAGCTGTTTTATAGAGGGAAGGAGGAGAAATATACTTCATCATCTCTCCGCATCATTAAACAATAAAGCCTGTAAAAATCACTATCACGTCGGAGATGGGAAGGGGTAGGAAAAAGAGGCCTGTTACCATAGAATCGGTTACACAAATTCGAAGTGCTATAATTAAAAAAAAAAAAAAAAAAAAGGGGGCAGGGAAGGAGGCGGGGGGGGGGTACTTACTTTTCGTTGGCACATGCCTATCATCCCCGTGAAGGAGCCATTGGGGAGTCCACGGCCCCATTCGCCGTCTCCGGGTCGCACCAGATGATACCTGGATGGGGGAATAATGGACGCCTCGGTTCAAAACCTCCAAATCATCTTTCGTATATATTCTTATACGTATATATACACACATATATGTTTTTCTACATGTGCAATGCACATATACAAATACACACACACACACCACACACACACACACACACGCACACGCACACACACACACACACAGTGAGGCACTGAGGAAGTTTGGACAGGACCTAATGTTTCACCCACGTCACCGTCACTTCCTCCCACTTGACGCCACAACCACCTGCCACGCCACCCGACATTCCAACAAGATCTAACCCATCAGAACACCGAGGACTGACCGATACAAGAACAGTGCTATTCCATCCATTGTTCGCACAATAAACTCATTATAAAACTTAGACTAGGCATATCACTCATATAATCACTGTATTGTGTTATTGTCAGCTGTAAAACTTAGACTAGGCGTATTACTCATATAATCACTGTATTGTATTATTGTCAGTGTATCACTGCTATTTCAATAAACTCCTGAAAGATCAGGAGGAAGAACAAGAAACTTTGATGTCGAGTATTGGTGTAATGGAGGTCAAAGTGTCTTCGAAGTCACTGAGCCTGAGGCATAACTATTTCGCAAGATACTAAGAACTTCTAGAACAGTGGTTCTCAAGCTAGGAGTCATGGATCTGCTGTTAAAGATTATACTTTGCTATATGATATAAGGAAGTTCGCTGGATGAGCGGGTTAGGGCGTCGATACTTGCGGCGAAGGTCGAGGGGATGGCGCCTCGACCCCTGCCACCGGCGAAGTTGAACCAAGGGCATGGTTCGTGAAATTCCACGCTACAAAGTCCTCTGTGTGGGGCACCGTCCTAGCCTTCCGATAAGGGGGAGTTTGTGACGTTAAACCATATCATATAATGTAAGGAATGTGAATATAAAAAGAACTTTGATCACTCCATCTTGGCAAAAGAAATGTGAGATAATGACATGACTGACAACTTTGTAATAAAGCAAACGGTTTCTCTTCATCAACATTTTATTTAATTTTGTTTTATTTGATTATATTTTTGTTTATTTTTCCACATTTTTTGTCTGAGTAGGATTTGGGAGAAAAATGAAAGTGAGCTGCACGAATGTTGAGAATTCATGAAGGGGGGAATGGAGTGGAAAAAATTGAGAAACAGTGTTCTTGAACATCATAGACAGAATGATCAGCTCCAAGCATCAAATAGAAGTTTTCAATCCATTTCCTCGTGGATCCTTTGTTTATGCCACGTTCCATTTTAATCCCCTGAAGAACTACATCAATAACTAATTATTATTATTATTATTATCTATTATTATTATTATTATTAATTATCATCATTAATTATCATTATTATTATTATTATTATTATCATTATTATTATTATTAATTATCATTATTATTGTTATTATTATTATTATCATTATTATTATAGTTATTATTATCATCATTATTATTATTACTATTATTATGATTATTAATTTATTTATCTTTTTATTTTTTTCAGTTCGTCGAACCCCTTTCGAACTTTCTGTACTACTTAACCGGCTCGGGGTCCACAAACTCAGTTGGAGACCCACTGTTTTAGAACCGTGAGGAAACTTACGTGAAGTTGAGTTTCTTGGCAATGATATTGAAGGCGTCCACAGCAACTCCGTTGGCTTCCAGTGTTCCATCGTCGCGGGTCGTGAGGTCGACCCAAGGCACCCAGACTTCTGCCCCGACACGCAGCACGCGACCGGACAACGACATCTTGTAACAAATCCGCGCTAGGAAATAGTACAAAAAAATAATATATGAACGAAGAAATAGCTAAGATTAGGTATATAAATAGATAAAATAAATTAAGTAATTGGATTGATAAATAAACAAACAAATCAATAAGTAAGAAAGTAAACAAAAAAATATCAGCACTTTGGTAAACGATCACTTTGTGCAAGTCGTTTGGATACCAGATATAACTATTGATCGAAAACAGTCGTGCTGTGTACAGTGTGAATATGATGAATTATGATAAAACAATCTGATTCGGAATATTACAGGAATAAACTCAGACTAAGACTCCTGTGTTTCCTGCTCAATTTACGTCAACCTGTCAGAATGGCTCAATATCTATCTATCTATCTCTCTATATATATATATATATATTTATATATATGTATATATATATAAATATATATAAATATATATATATATATATATATATATATATATATACTTTAGTGAAGTGAGTAAAGCACCAGACTCAAATTGAAGGGTTTATATAGCCCGGCGTTTCGATTCCCGTCCAGGAATCGTCTTCAGGGGTTATGAACTCGTTATATTGAACTCGTTTTTATGTGGTCCGGGGTGCAACTGGGAGAGGACCATTAAATACTCGCTCCGTTAATCATGACGAAATGTGTACCATTTAGTGTACTGAAATACAGAGAGATACACCAAGAGTGAGACAAAAGCAGTAATATATAATAAAAATGAAACAAAAAGGTGACATGAGAAACACAAAAAGGTATCGGGAAACAAAAACAATAACATACCGATACAATAAAAATGAAACAAAAAGGTTAACTTGAGAAACACTACTACCACAGTGTGTATATGTATGCATTAACCAATGCCCATTTTGTTTTGAGCGATACATCAAGCCTTGGTGACGGGTGGGACATCATATGTAAGAGCAAAATAACTGGGAAGACTGCAAGAGACCATAAAGCTTACACGAAGCAGTTCAATGTCCATTAACACCTGTCATCCCTACCCATAAATTTATCTAATTTTCTCTTATAGCAACCAATTATTTTAGCGCTCACTACATGGTCTTTAAGTCTATTCCACTCGTTAATGACTGTACTGGTAAACCAGTTCTTGCCTATTTCCATATCAAACCTAAAGATAAGAAAAATTACTAAAAAATATACATGAGTTTTTTATATCCTTGCTAACCAACCCGCCCGCGGATACAATTCCATGGTGATATTATACTACCACTTACGGCAACATATGTTCGTTTTCGTAATCTTATCTTTACAAAGAAACAATAGAAAAATCTCAGCTTGACGATATAAGATTTCATAAACCTAAGCCTTGATTCAGTATTTTCTTTTAATCAACTGAGATTTCCCGACAAAAAACAAAACAAAACATAAAATGGCCTCTGGCATGTAGTCAAATTGAAAAAAAAAAAAAAAAAAAAAAAAATGAACAAGGACCACCAACGTTGCCTTGAAAATAGTCCCGGTCTTCTTGTTATTGATGTCGTTACTGTTGTTGCTACTGTAGTTGTCTACAGTGTAAATGAATACCAGTTCTAGTTCAGGAGTGCCTCGTTGTTTTCTCTGGAGACGCTGCATCACAGTCTGCCCTATGACCGAGCTGTTGTTTATATTGTTCCGGCCGTCATCGCCGCGTTCACTTCGACATCAGTGATGCACCAGTAACCTTTCGCGTTGTGGGAACATGCTAATAAAACAACTCAACAACACATGAGTAATTATCCATGTGGGAAAGAACGATGGTTTCATTGTCTGAAATTTATAAGGGACAGAGGAGGATTTATCAAAAAGCTCTTTGGAAGTTTGAATCTTTTATCGTTTACATACATAGGCGCTTGTAGCAGGATCAGAGGAGGGTTTAAGGAAGTTAGTGTCAATGTTTGGGGAGGTGTGCGAAAAAAGGAAGTTGAAGATAAATGTGGGTAAAAGTAAGGTAATGAGGTGTACTAGGGGAGAGGATGGCACTAAATTGGAACTGAGTATTAAGGGAGAGAGACTGGAGGAAGTGGATATCTTTAGATACTTGGGGGCGAATGTGGCGGGAAAGGGAAGAGTAGAGGTGGAGGTAGAATGTAGATTGAGAGAATGAAGTAAATGTCTTGGGAGATTAAAAAGTGTAATGAGAAACAGACATTTGGGAATGGATGCTAAGAGGAAATTGTAAGAAGGGGTGATTTTATTAATGTTGTAGTTTAGGTATTATTTCATTGAGAACATTCGTAAGAAGTAAACAATTTTCCTTTTTTTTTTTATCAATATCAGTCTTACATACGTCTTAAAACACATTAGATCAGTTGCTGTTTCGTCGCCCCCTTCAATCATGCGGTGACAGAGTTTACGATTCTCGCTTCCATCTCACGCCGCCAGACAATTTTATTCAGCTGAGGGTCGGCCCCGATCCTTAAGGTAAATTACCTGCCAGTGAAAATTGTCTATTTTTTCTATTTTATTTTTTTATTTTCAATTATTGTTATTTCTACTTTTTATTTCTTTTTAATTTATTTCATATATCTGCTTATTTGTAAATTTCTTTATTTTGTTATTTCTTGTATTATTTCGTATCGTGTACTTTTCTAGTTTTTGTTCATTTTTAATATTTTAGATTTCAATATTTTCTTATTTATTGTTATCTTTATATATATATATATATATATATATATATATATATATATAATA
>NC_134800.1:54720148-54722648 GCF_046742065.1 Oratosquilla oratoria
AATGTATGCAAGTGCAGGAACCGCGATAAGTGATATAAATCAGACATTTACTGAATGATAACTATATAAAGATATGAAATATCAAGGTTAAAGGTACAGAACTCCCTACCTTCCTCTTTTCCTACCTACCTTCTTCCCTCCCACCCTACCTACCTACCCACCTCCCTACTTTCCTACCTTCTTACTTCCTTACCTCTTTCTATCCTTACCTCCCTCCCTCCCTCCTTCCTTTCTCTCTCCTTCCCTCCCTCCCTCCCTCCTTTCCTACCTGCCTCCTTCTCTTCCCACTTTTACCTCTTCCTATGTCCCTACCTCCCTCCCTACCTACCTCTCTCCCTACTTCCCTTCCTGCCTCCCTCTCTTCCTATGACCCTAACTCCCTCCCTACTTCCCTCCCTTCCTCATTCCCTCGTTCCCTATTTCCCTCTCTTTCTACCATCGTCCCTCCCTCCCTACCTCCCTTTCTATTTCCCCATATCTCATTTCCTCGCTCCCTATTTTCCTCTCATTCTACCTCCCCCCTCCCTCCTTATTCCCTACCTCCCTCTCCTCCTCCTTGCTCCCTCCCCCCTCCCTCCCTATTCCCTACCTCCCTCTCTTCCTCCTTGCTCCCTCCCTACCTCCCTTCATCCCTAACTCCCAACTTCCCTACCTCCATCTACTGTATATCTCCTTCCTTCTCTTTCTCCCTCCTTACTTCCCTATCTACCTACCATCCAACCTCCCTGCTTTCATCTATACCTACCTCCGTCTCTTTCCCTAACTCCCTAACTCCTTACCCTCCTACCCCCGCCTCCCCTTACAAGGCTCCAGCCTCTGAAGGAGTCTGGGGTCATGAGCCGCAGCGTGCTGAGCGTCACAGCGAACGCGACGGAGTGCCTCGTCAGGCCCGGGCGCGAGAAAGGCACCAGAGTCAACACCGTCTTCGACCTCGTCGAACATTAAACAAAAGTGTTTGCGACAGTTGGTATTTTATTTGTCTATTTTCCAACAGGACTGGTTGCCGCCTTAATCGCCTTCCTCTGTGAAGGGATTGTGGCAAAACTGATGGACTGAGATGTCATTTACCACCACACAGACGAAGATATACGAGGGTCATTCAAAAATTTCTGAGCCCCCCTTAACAAAATTTTAATCAGAAGATTTATTACAAAAACTTTATTTTTCACTTTCAATATATTCTCCATTCTTGGTTATGACGGCTTCCCAGCGCTGAGGAAGTTTGGGAACACCATTTCCCAGGCCTTCACGTTGGATGGTCTTCAGGCGGTTGGAAACGGCGATGTTTATCTCATCTTCGTCCTGAAATCGTTGACCACGCAGCGGCTCTTTGAGGATTGCAAACAGGTGGAAGTCACATGGAGAGAGGTCTGGGTCTCATCCCCGGTTACTATTCTGTCCAAGAAAGAAGAAAGCATCTCCTTCCCTCCTGAACCGTCGAAGATGCGCACGAGCCAGTGTGATGCGGCAGGCCTTCTGCTCGTCGGTGAGGAGGTGTGGAACCCACCGCGCACACTTCTTCCGCTTCTGCAGTTTGTTGTGGAGGATATCCCAAACGTTTCCTTCAGATATCCCAACCTCCAAGCTGATCTCCTGAACTGTCAGACGCCGATCTTCTGCTAACAGCTCCTGCACCAGCGCCACATTGTCGTCTGTGGTCGCTGTTCTTGGTCGTCCACTTCTGGGGGCATCCGAGACTTCTGCTTCTCCTTCACGAAACTTCACCGCCCAACGATTCACAGTGGAAAGGCCAGGTGCAAATTCTTCACCAAGAACTTGGGCAAGTTCTGCGTGGATGGCAGAAGCAGATTTGCCCAGATGAACCGAAAATTTGATGGTCGTTCGCACTTCTTCCTTTGAGAAGCTCATATTTCCGAAATGGAACAAAGTGTGTTGATCAAGGTCGTCTTTATACTAGTAAATGATGAGTATATTTAAAAAAATTCAGCTCAATGTTACATTACACATACAAAATCAGAACCTAGAAGTTTGATCACGTTTTGTTCACTGTGGCAAATTTTATGAAGGGGGGCTCAGAACTTTTTGAATGACCCTCGTACAACCTGGCTAAGCATCCGTAGACTTTCGAACTCGTCCAGTGTCGACATCGTTGTTGAGACGCTGAAGGACTTCAGCTCCAGGTTCTTTCTTTGTACCTCCTAGAGCGCATCATGGAGCGTCAGCAGTCCCGACGTTGCCCTGGTCACCGGCAGTAAATTTTAAGTTTACCTTATCATCAAAAACATAAGAATGGAGAAGACTGCAAGAGGCTATAAGGCCTACACTAGGCAGTTCCATGTCCCTTACCACACTTATCTGAGTTGTACCAAAATTTTCCCGACATTTTCCTCTTTGCTCGTCAGTCTACTGAGTCATGTCTATAGCTCGCTGACTGAGCGGGTTAAGGCGTCGTTACCTGCAGCGAAGGTTGAGGGGATGGCGGGTCGAATCCTGCCACCGACGAAGTTGAACCAAGGGCATGGTTTATTAAATTCCACGA
>NC_134800.1:54727648-54827648 GCF_046742065.1 Oratosquilla oratoria
TCATGTAATAATTATTGTATAAAGAAACGTATCAAATACCAAAGAAAAATATTTGCGTAGTTATGTGAATTCATGATTAGGTTTGAATGTCTTAAGAGTACTTGTTGAAAGTCTTAAGAGTACTTGACTTAGGTAGGATTAGATTCCATCAACCACTTTTCAGAACATTGCACTAGCTTGTCTCAATCTTCTCGAATATCCCCTTTGAGTGGTCATTCGTTACTTCCACTCAGCTGTACATCATTAATAAATATATATGTATTATTTTTTTCAATTGGTCCCTCATTTCGTAAATGATGATTAAAGATTAGGACCTTCAAAAGAAATTTTGTAAGACGGTACAAGACTCCTGTAGGAATCCGAGACGCGCAAAGATTTTTCTCAAAATTGGGGATTTCATGTCCAGTCTATACAACTAGGCACACATGAATTAGTAATGTTTATTAACATAAAGAAGTAAGTGTGGTGTGTTAAGTATAGCGTTGTTTGTGTATGGGAATGTGTGTGTGTATGCCATAGATCCTGCACAGATTACGAATGAAGCAACATGAAAGTCACTCACCTAAAAACAAATAACAAAAAAGTCATGCATGAACCACGTGAAATGATTGAATACTTTCTCTTATTAAACGGAAACATGTGAGGCACGGAAACGAACTCAATATTTGGAAAGGAATTGATGATAGAATTGACAATATTTCGTCTTCTGAGTTTACGAGTAATTTTTTTTTTTTTTTATGGTTGGATCAGATGTCGGTTAGTAAGCTATCATGATATCACCGTTGAAATCGGATTCTGGTCCTTGAGTTAGATCATGTATGTTTATAGTCACACCCCTGTAGCAGTACAGGGCCATGAAATTAACTGCACTGTCGCAGGCTCGCAGCCACAAGGGAAGCTACATTGTAAAGACATCATGTGGATCATTTCAAGCAACCGTCGCCAGCAAATTAATTTGAACCAAACGGGTTGCAAACCATCGAGAATCTGTCCATTCATTTATTATTATTATTATTATTATTATTATATTACTATTATCATTATTATTATTATTATTATTATTGTTATTTAAAATATATATGGGCAGTAAGTTTTCTAATACACAAATTTTGTTGAAGGTGATGCTGTTTTCTGCATTAATTATTTTCTTGGAGATACTTTCTAAAGATCTAATGGGACCTTTCGCAGTCAGGCTCGTAGATTCCTATTAGCGCTAGAATTTTCAATTGTCTCGGATTTCACGAGGCAAAGGGGTGACTTGGCTAATTTGGAAACCGATATTTAAAAAAAGATACGACATAAATTGCTGCATAGATGTATTTAAAATTAAAAACATGACTCTTAATGTTATAATTTTTACTTACTGGTGTGTGATAAGGCTTTGTTAGTTTAATCATAAGGTAAAACTAAAAATAGGTAATTATTTTTACTGAAGTAAGTATGAGCAGTAAAAATAAGAGGATGTTGATTTCGGTTTGTGCATTTTATCTGAGTGTTGAAAAATAATGGATATCACTGTCACGTCCTGTATATGAAAATAATCAGTGAGATAAAAAATAACAACAGTGGTGGCAAACGTACGAAGTTAACGACCTTTGTGTAAAGAATAGCCTCTTAGATCTGCTGGGAGCTATTTTCAAACAAATATGACTAATTTTACGTGTCCCGTGGCAGACTGCACGTCAGATTTACGAAAAAGTAAGAGAAAGACAAATGTTAATCGTACCGAAAAAATTAAGTCTTCGATGCAAAATTATATTTTCGATACATTATATGGATTTGCCTATTGCTTGGTGCATTCAAATGAAAGTATATATCAGTATACGTCTATTGAAGTCGGTAGAAAATGACAAATTGCTTGGCTTGATACAATTATAGGCTGTTTTACGAATATCATCTGTAATTATAAATAGAGGCTCAAACAATGCTATATGCCGTTTGCAATCATGAAATTAATTGACTTAAATTTCAGACACAATAATGTACAACGATACACCTCTGTAAGCTTATAAAACTTGCCCAAAAAAAGTATTTATTTTCCAGCAAGAATTACAAAATCTGGCGGTGTCTGGTATCAAATCGCTCACTGCGAAAGGTCCCATTGCCGTGTAGCAGGCTAAGCAAGTAAGCAGGGTCTAAACTCTGTAGAACTCGTGCGTAGGCGGACATAACCTCCGATCCGGATTTCGGCTCAACTGAGCCTTCTTCAGGGAGTGTGTCAAGTGTTAACAAAGTGCGATATTTGACCACGTGAAATTATTAGACTGGGAGAGATCACAACATAGTTTGAAAATTGTGCATAAATTATCTCCTCATGCTTCTGGCCTACCCTGTGTTCTCATACTGGGTAACCTGTATGTTCAATTTTTTTTTTTTTTTTTTTTTTTTTTTATCCTTGATATAAAGGGCCTCGATTATCCTGCTACACGGCAGTTAGTGAGATCTTTAGAAAGTATCTCTAAGAAAATTATTAATGCAGGAAACAGCATCATCTTCAAAAAAAATTGTGTAGTATTGTTATTATCATTATTATTATTATTGTTATTATTATCATTATTATTATTATTATTATTATTATTATTATTATTATTGTTATTGTTATTGTTATTATTATTATTTGTTATTGTTATTGTTATTATTATTATTATTTTCATTATTATTATTACTATTGTTGTTATCGTTATCTTTGTTGTTGTTATCGTTGTTGTTGTTATTGTTGTTGTTATCGTTGTTATTGTTGTTATTGTTGTTATTGTTATTGTTATTATTGTTGTTGTTGTTGTTGTTATTATAAGTTATTTTATTCTTTATCACTATTTATTTATTTATCTATTTATTTTACTTCAGTACAAATTTTTACAATCTTGAACACGTTCACCGTTCTCCTTTACCTATTTCTAGGATGACCTCGGGCTCGAAGAGTTGGTGACTGGAATAACCGATTGGTACGATGAGGTGAATTTCGTGCCATCGTCGATGTTAGAATCGTTCGATCCTTCCCTCGTGTCCCAACCAATTAACCGTTACACACAGGTAAGATGAATCAGTCCTGACCTATGATACTGTCGTGTTATTTTGATATTCATTTTCATGTTTCCACGTTTCTCTATATATATATGTTTCTATGTTTATATGTTTATATTTCAAAGTATGGATGATTTAAAAGAGCTTTGACATTTCGCACAGTTCACAGAAATTTGAAAAATTATTTATGAAAGTAAATTTTATTCATTTTTGCATTGGTCAGCAAATTTTCCTTCAAAATATATCCATAATGAAAATAGAAGTCTGTGAAAGTCATAATGATATTTCTTTTCAGAATAAAGGTTTATCTTTTGACATATAAGAAAAAATGGAGGACTATGATGTGTGTATGTATATGTATATGTATGTGTATGTATAAGTGCGTACGTGTGTGTGTACGTGTGTGTGTACGCGCACATGCGTGCGTCTGCATGTATTTTTTTTACACATATGTAGCATTTTTAAGACCTGCATTTAGGCACAGGATCTAAGAATTAGGCAGTTAGGAAAATAATTTCCAACTGCTGCTCGGTTTTCAAAATCCCCTGACGTTCCTTCCCTCCCCTCTCCAGATGGTTTGGGGTGACACTCACGAAGTCGGCTGCGGGGCGACATACTACGATAATTGCTCCCTGCCAGAATCTCCCTCTTCCCTCAACAAGTGTCTCATCTACGTCTGCAACTACGGAAAGGGAGGGAATTTCCCAATGAGGCCTTTCTACGTCCAGGGGGAGCCTGCATCCAAGTGCCCTTTTGGACAGTCAAATAAATATGATGGTTTATGCAAATAATGTGCTTTGAGTTTGTGCTATTATGCTTGTCATTATTTGTCTGGAATATAACAAAGTGTTCACGAATAAAATGTGTTGCATGGGGATTGTGGTGCTATGGACTTGCTATTTTGGATGTATTAATTTCTATTTCTGAAAACAAATGATTATAAGATAATTGTCGTATTCTTTAAGATTTGGTCCTTCTTCTATCACCGACATATTTTTCAGCAGCTCAATACTGTGCGTATAGTAAAAAAAAAAAAAAAAATGGAAGAATGATTAGGGAACACGAATGAGAAAGAAAAATCAACAATAAGAATAATAAAGAGAAAATAAGGTTACTAAAGGGAAAATAAGTGATAAAGACAAAAAGTAATAAAGATAAAGTGAAATTAATAAAGACAAAGAAAGGCCAATGAAGAAAACAAGAGTAATAAAGAAAAATGTAATAAAGAAATATAAGAAAAGAAAGTAATGGGAAAAAAAAGAAAAAAGAGTAAGAAAAAAATAAAGCAAGAGAATAGAAAAGAATGAAATGAAAATAAAGTATAGTGTTATTTGTACTTAGTTGTTTCTTGTAAACAGTCAGCTGCGTTATAGTAGTTGCTGTGTCGCCTCGCCAGATTGGACTCTGAGAAATGTTCTTGAAAGGTGGTCCACATTGAAACAAACAGGACAATTTTAGGAAAGGAAGGGAGAGGACGGAGATGATCTGGATTCGCTGTGCAAATCAAGTAGCGAGTGTGCTATAACGTTTCAGTCTCATTCAATCAAGGTACGACTAAGTTTCCTCCCTCCTCTCCTCCCACGCACCATCCATATCTCTCCCACTTCCCACCCTATACCTGTCACTTTGTCATTCATTAACTGTGTGTGGCCATCTAAAAGTATCGTCTCAACGAATGCCTCTTTAGCCACCAAACGTTAATATGAAGAGGTGAAAATGTGCTTGTGGATGATAGGGAAGAAGTGGCAATGACTATATATTCATGTGGCAACGGGGTCCGGGTAGCGAATTTTTTTCTCCTACGGGACTTGGGGACCCCAATATGAACTCAATTGCATAAAGCCAATCAGAACGCACCTGACTCTCATACGTCAGGCATCATACGCGGTGCACACGTGGTATTTGTTTACGTTTCTGATGAATAGGGGAAGTGGTCATAGCAGAAATTAAAAAAAAAATTCATGTGCAGAATTATCATATCATTCCCCTTTAGGACTAACTGCCTACGTAATTATGGATAAATGGATTTTAGTCAGTTGGAGAGCGTCCTTTCGATTGTTTATATAGTTGTTGTTGTTGTCGTTCCCTAGACTGTCTGTCCGAGCAGTCCCGTCTCCCCAAGGAAGGCCACAGCCGAGACTGGGTTTTCCCACAAATCCTTTATAGAGTGTATGTTGTGTTGTTTGCGTGCATGATTGTGTATAATGCAGTCTTCCATTATGTGTTGTATGGTATGGGGTGAAGTGTTACATCCTGGGCAGCTGTTCACAACACGGTCGTCCAGCCTCCTCTGGTAGCTTAGAAGTGCTGGGTGGTGACCGCATCGCAGTCTGGCCAAGTGGAGTAGCGTCACCTTGTTGCCATGCTAGGGGCGTGAAAGTTTGGGTTGTTGTACACGTCCTCCTTCGGAACTTTTCGTACTCACTTTAGCTCCTCATGCCAAACGTATTTCTACAACACACATAGAAATGTATAAATAGCGTGATATATCCTGAGACTTGCGGACCCCAATATGAACTCATTTGCATACAGCCAATCCGAACGCACCTGACTCGCAAGTTCACTCAACTTGATTCAAAACATTGAAAATGGCGGTGCATAACAACTTTCGATTGTGTTCGCATTCTGATCGCCCTGGCATTGATTCTAAACTACAAGTTAGGTTAGCGGTAAGTTTGAAAAGAAGAAGTAAAACATATAGAACATTTTGACATGAAACAGTGGAAAGAACTGGACAAATCTTGGAAAAAAAAAACTAATTTGTTGAAGCATAGTCTAGAGTCTATACCGTATCGCTGGTCTTTTCCTCGATCATACACTAAGCCCCCCCCCTAAGTAATAGTGCTTACTAGGCCTACTAGAGGCTGTGCCATAATAGAGTGCTGGTTTTTCTGCCATAGTCTAGCTGACGCTATGATGGTTAGAAGATTTTAATTCAAATAATTTGAACACTTTGTCCAGTTCTTTCCAGTTGTATCCGCGCCTGAGCTCTTACCCTAAATGTCGCCCCGGGACAAATTTCTCAGTGACGCTCCCCCCCCCTTCCCCCTTCCCCCATCACCACTTCCCACCTCCACCGTTCCTTACTTCCTATAATAGCTATTGGCTTGCGAAATAATTAAACAGATTTTTAAAATGTTATTCAATGTCCCTATTGCAGAAAAGACAAAGGAAAATATTTCATATATCATTGATCCTCACGCAAAATTCGTATATTACGGTAAAATATTCAGGGCTCCTCTGACCTTTTTGTTTTACTATAATTATTTTGTCACCCTTGTGGGCGGTATGTCCAGACTAGAATTGCCCCCCCCCCCTCCCCCCATGCGAGAGCCCTGATTATCTATGCAACGATGGACATGAAAGATACGGTTGCCAAGCGATTACATTTTAGTGCTGGCTTGTAAGTAGTACGGTTGCGCTTATCATCCTGGCTTCAGACTCTTGAAACTGTCTTTGTAGGTTAAGGCTACGGAGACAAACGAGGTGATCAGCGAGTCATTTATTGGCTGAACTAGAACGGGATCGGTTATATTGTGCAATGGGGAGAGAACTTTGTAAGAAAATTAAATAATAGCCGTGCATAAAAGTGGACTAGAACTGAGCACTTTTAAGACATGTTTATTAGAATTTCTATCGTGACTCAAGAGCCGTGGCAGGAGACCTTGACATCGAAACTTGTATCTATATCGGTCAGAAACGAGGAAAATGGTCGGAGACATGATTGTAGATAAAGGTAGAAATACGTTTTTTTATATATAGGAAGAGGTAAATTGAAATGGGAAGATGCAGTATGAAAAAAATACATGCAACCCAAGACTATATCGCAGGTAGAGCTGTAGCAAGGCCACAATAAATAGTCACGAGAGAATTGGAGTTTGATTAATTTCTTTCTCTCACTGACGTATACCTTCACCATTATGTAGTAACATAACACTACAGAGCTACCCGCGGTGTATAAATGTATAGAGTCAGGTTAGCCTCAGAGACTCTGTAGACTCCATTTACAAAGCCATTCCAGCGTGATTATAATTTATTTTATATTATTTGTTTTTGTTTTGTTATCATTTGTCTGTTATTAGTTATATGTCAATTTATTATTATTTAACTATACCTATGCATATATTCATGTTTTTATTTGTTATTTACATTATAATATTTTTTATTTACTAATTTATCATTATTATTATTCAACTATACCTATGCATGTATTTATGTTTTTATTTGTTATTTACATTATTATAGTTTTTATTTATTAATTTATTATCATTATTATTTTTTTTAGCATCCGACCTAGATATGGACCAAAAGGTCTCCTGTCGACATGCTCCGCTTTTGTAATCCTTTGTGATGAGTAGAGGCTGTATTACTACACCGGGAGTTGTGAAGTGGAACCATTACGTCTGGACTCACTCTTCAAACTATTTATACGTCTCCCAGTAATCCCATTTTTTATTGATCAACTTTCACTGCAGCGATTCGTGAGATTAATTTGACACTTGGTGCTTCTTGTTTTTCTTTCAATGTGGTATTAAATTCTATGTTTGGTGTCACACTTACCTCGAACTGACGCAGGTCCAGAAATTGGAGCGAGTTTAAATTGTGTATCATAATGACGATGTTAAACTGTCTACCAAAGGTGACAAAAAGATTCATTTGAACTACAAAAAAAACTCTTTACGCTTAAAAACTTGATTCCTTGTTAGAAGAGCAGATATTCCTTTCGGTTCTCCAAAGAAGACATAACTGCGCCTTTGAACGAAAACGAACCTTTGGACTAAGGATTTTGAAACTTTTGGTTTCTTGATTTCGGTGGGACCGTTTTCGCACGACCTTTTGGCGCGAGGCTGCTTGGGGTGGAATCTAATACAGCAGGTGTGGAGAATACATTAATTGGTAATCAAGGAGAACAAGAAAATCACACGTATCACCCTAATGTGCTGGGAATTTATATTTATGCTTATTGATTGTAGTACTTTGGTAATTTCGGTGGGACCGTTTCCGGACGACGTTTTGGGGCGAGGCTGCTTGGCGTGGAATCTAAAACAACAGGTGTGGAATCGGAGGGAGAATGCATTAATTGGTAATCAAGAACAAGAAAATCACACGTATCAGCCCAATGTGCTACTTTCGGCGAAGGTTCATGAGACACGTTCGAACCCTGCCATCGACGGATTGAATAAAGAGCACGGTTCATTAAATTCCACACAGGTCCTCTTAAAAGAGTAGTCTCAGCCTCTTGATAGCGGGGAGTTTATGACGTTAATCCAAATCATCATTACGGTGTCTTTGTTATAACAAAGACACTGTACAAGAGATGATGCCTAGTCGGCAGGGCTGTGGAGTCGGAACACAAAACCTCCGACTCCGACTCTATTTTTGGCACCACCGACTCCGACTCCGACTCCTCTTCAAGTAATTAACTAATTATAGCCTACATATTTTATAAAGCCTATACAACACACATACGCTCCAATCTTGGAGTAGACTTACATCATTATAACTGGTTTATATCAAAGAATAAATATATATGTTATAGTGTGGCTTTCCTATGTTTGACCTCTTCATCAATACTTTATAAGTGAAGTAGAGACAAAATTTTGAGAGGATATCGAAGAAAATTCAGTAAAAAAAAAAGATTCTATAATGTAAGACATTTGGCATAATATTGCAAATAAGTGATTAGTACATTGCAAATAAGTGATAAGTACATTCCAAAACCAAAATACTGTTCAAAGGATATACAAACCTAATAATAAAAAATATGGAATCTTTTTTTACATATATAGTCTTGCAAATACAAAATGAAAAATGAAAATACTGTATAAAAGAAGTTTAGGCAAATTTCTTGAAAGGACACAGTAAATATAGAGAAAATAAACCTTATTGACACGAGTATGATACAAGGTCTAATGTTACAGCTGACCATGTATGATACTGAAAGGTATATGTATCATACATACTTTTTGGGTATCATTATCCTTCATATGTTTTCATACCTTCTTTTGTCTTAATGTACTGAAATTACTGACACAAGTACCTCTTGGTTTAACTACATACTGGTACTGCTATGCAATTATTGCGATGGACATTACTCTGGTTCTGGAACCGATCTTATCGATACGAGTACAAAACAAGATACAGCTGAACATGTTTGAAACGTGAAACTTTTTTTTTCAACTTTAAATATCCTTATTTCAATACTTCATTATTGAAAAGTATAGAGGGGAAAAAGAAGAGATAGTATTATTGCGTTAGTCTACAGTTGAAATCATAATTATCCTACTGTTTGGCAACACAGTAGTGGGAGAAACCACCAAACTGATGGAGTGATGGAAACAATGCGTATGGAACTTGACAGGAATATTACAGCTCCCGTGACTGTGTGTCAACAGGTGTAAAATTGAGATGTTTAATTTATTCAAGTAATACTTTGGATGTTTATCGGTCTATGTATAAATTTGAAAGCCAGCGTTGCACAAGGACGTTTTGAGGATTTAGTGGAATGACCACGAAGATAAGACATGAGAGTGGGTGGGGGATGGGGGTGTGAGGACGTATGTACGAGAAAAAAATTGACGCAGCACGAAGGGATTTCTCCCCGTCTTCTCCTTTTCTGCATGAGGGGACGGAGAGGGGGGGTCGCCGAATTTATGAAGCGGCCTTTCTGTGGATGTGCTGTGTCTTGCGACACTGCCTCTGACCCAGGGCAGTGGACAGGATGCAGGGATGACCCGTCATCCAGGAGGTGCCAAGATGGGAGGGAGGGAGGAGGGTGGAGGGGAGTGGAATATATGGGAAATGAAATGGGTGGGAGTGATTTCTATGTCTTTTTCTTTTTGGCTACCCCCTGTGTAAGGGGGAAAAAGCCTTGGGTATATGTATGAAATTGTTTTTCTTTCTTCATATAAACTACTTATAAGGAGTGTGCACCGCATAACTCAACAGACTAAACGAAGGCCTTATAAAGTGTAAATTTAACTGGAGTCTGAGTCGGTGTATTTTTACCGACTCCGACTCCTACTCCAGTGACACCGTAATTGCTTCCGACTCCACAGCCCTGTTAGTCGGAGTAGTTCATGGGTTGTTGTTATGGATTACTTTACCAACGCTTCTAGCCTTACTTAATGGGCAAGGAGTTACATTGAGAGGAAGGTGCCAGAAAGAAGTGTCTGGTCTAGTTCCTCTCACTGTTAGAGGAAGGAGTGTGTGTGTGTTTGTGATTCCCCATGGTCTTGGATCACGTGTTGGATGTACTCGTGAACGACAGCTATTTCCCTCCCGGAAGAGAGCTCAGAGCTCGTGTATGACAGACCTATGGGTAATGCTGACCTTACACGCACACATACACCCAACTACCCACCCCCCACGAGAGTTGGAGTAACGTCCCGCAACGCAGCGATACTGAAATTATTTCAACCCTGGGCGGGATTCGAACCCGGAACTCCGTAGTGGCAGCCGGGAACTCTACCAACTGCGCCACGAGGTTTGGGTATATGTATGATGTTTGTATATAAAGTCAACCCATTAATACAAGTACGTATCTTTTTCAGGATATTTTTTATTTCTCAAACAAGGAAGTGACCGTACATTTCCAAGTGTGCAGGCCGGCGCGGTGTCACGCTGTCCGACTACGCCGTTTCGGACTGTTGACAATTTCCTTTACAAGTCATTACCCTTGAATGGTTATGATAGTATTTTAACCAGGGGAAGATGTGGTCTCTACATAATGTTCTGACTATCGCCTGGTGATTTTATTAAGGCAATTGAACTTGCCCATAACCTGGCCGCAGAATAGTGTGACAACGGCATAAGGACACAAATTAAGCTAAGTGAGACCAACTCGCCAAATAGAGACAGAGGACTTGTGAAGCTTCCAACGTTTGGTACGACGGAAAGACACGTACTAGAAAACCTGGAAATATAGCAGACGTGAGCAATAGCCCTGGGAGATGTCAGAAACGATATGTGAAATCAAAGTGGGGATGCTACTTCCATATCGGCAGCAGAGGCGTGACGACGCGACGTCACGAAGCAACCCGATTATAACGGTAATGTGACATAAACTGACGTCGTTTTATGGATGGGTGTCCGGAGAGGGGGGTGGGGGGGTTAAGGGGGGTCTACTTGCCCCCCCTCCCAGAAATCCAGGATGTGTTTTAATCTTTGCAGTCAAGTATTATTTCGTTGAAAAAATATAGAGCATCAGTGTACGACTGATGAAAATTAAATTTGAAGTGTGTATCTTGATATAACCCTATGGCCTATAGCATTAACCATATGAATGATGTATATCTTTAATTTTGCCTTCACCCTACAAAAATTCCTGCGTACGCTCCTGGTTTTATGTATTCATGCTAGGCGTCTTCATCGTTATACGAGACATTTTTAAAGTTGCAAGTCTCCCATGGCGATTTATATTTGCTGCCTAACCCACTCCACGGTTCTGATTGGGTTAAGTACTATTGCAGTTATGAGTTGATGGAGAGTGGGTGGGGAGGATGAAGGGCTTACAGGTTAATCAGTCATTGGATTTGGTGCCTCTGGGGGGAATCTAAGAGATGAAGGCAAGTACATGTAGCTGGGCTATAGGATCTGGTTTCTTCTTTGTAAGCAGGAGGGGCATTTTTCTTGGTTTGACCTCGTATTCTGAGGCAACACAAGCTCTAGTGGGCTGAAAGGACTGAGGTTGAAATGCTTTGGATGCTTGGGATAAGCCAGACTTGTTGTTTGTTTTAAATTGGATAGGGTACTCGCGTGATTTTTGTGATGTGTTACGTATCCTATTGTTACTGTTGGGAGCTGCATTTTTTTCCTTGGATGGTAAGACAAGGACTCATGGTGGGGAAGGTAGGGGTGTGTTTAATGAGGAGGGATGTGGCTTATGGATTACTGTTTATTAGGGCAGGGGAGGTCATGTGATAGGCTCATGCACTGTCTGGACCTTTCTTGGTGAAGCCGCTTGGACAGGAAAGTCAGAGGGGAGAAGGTACTTGAAGGCAACGCTGGGGTGATAGTCTGCAGCTTTTCAACGTACATGATTCCAGTTTCACCCATTGTGGATCCCACTCAGGCTTCACTGATATACTGCTTCGAAACCAAAGGACTTTAAGTTCGAAATGGAACAGAGAAGTGGCTAATGTGGTCTTGAGCACAGTTGGTTCATCCATGTATCACTGTAGAGATGCAGGAGATGGGATTGGTTGGGTTTGAGGAGGGGATGCTCCTTCCTGGTTTTGTTTTCTTCCTTATGCTGCAGATGGAGTGATCTTGGTTGGGTGGAGGCAGTTTACACAATATGTGGAGTAGAGTGGACCCTGAAGAGGGCTGCTCAGTCATATAGGCTACTATGTTATGTACTGTTCCCTTGGTCCTAGTACAGGGTGACCACAATTCCTGCACCACCTACCATGTGGATTGTGATTAGGGGCCTCCAGAGATCATCATCTCATGACCCTGCCATTGCTGGAAGACTGATAGCATTAGTAATAGGAAGAAAAGTTATCGTTACACAGTTGGAGGAAAGTTTTGATAGTGTGAAAGTGTATGAATTACAGCTGAAGTTGACAGAGAGAGCTTTAGGGCCTAGTCCAAACACTGAGTGTCAGACCATCAGGGCTGCATCTCTTGATAGAAGTGAAAGAATTGATGGGTTTTGACAATGGCCACCTTCGCTATCCATCTCACAGGACCACCACATTCAGGTGCCTGTTCTTGGTCCTCCAAGTTCCTTATTCTGAGGTACATATAAAGACCTGATTTTGTTGCTGGCTTGCTGAATGTTGACAATCTCCTTTACAAGTCATTACACTTTATAAGAGGAAGTTAGTGTTGCAAATGTGAGAGGTGAGGCTGTTGACTTGGCACCAGCCCTTCAGGGCCAAATCTCCAAGTGGAGTTGGGTGTTGGAAGGTGCTCTCAATGCTGAAAGCTAAAAGGTCCATCCTTACATTGCCTCAACTTTGCTATGAAGGTAAAATGATAAAGGAACACCTAGACACAAATTCCAATTGGAGCCAGGAGAAATCAAATTTAATGGAAAGATAAAGAGAGAGAGAGAAAAAAATATATAAGAAGAAGGGTAGTGAAGGTGGAGAGAAGGAAGGAAGGAAGGAAGGAAGGAAGGAAAGAAGAAGAAGAAGAAGAAGAAGAAGAAGAAAAAGAAGAAGAAGATATTGTCACAATTATACAATGTGAAATGAAACTATTATAAAATCAGAAAAAAAGAGACCTGGAAATTTTGGTTAGAAAATCAATGTCTCCTCAAAATAACAGTGTCATGGGAGAGCATGAGAGTAGCATTTCAATATATTGACAAATATATTATACATACATACATATACCAAGGCTTACAAGGGAGGTAACCAAAAAGAAAAAGGCATAAAACCATTCCCACCCATTCCATCCCTAAATACACTCCACTCTCCCTCTTATCTTAGCACCTCCTGGATGACGGGTCATCCCTGTACCCTGGGTCAGAGGCAGTGTCGCAAGACACAGCAAGGCTGCTTCATTGAATCGGCGACCCCCCCTCTCCGTCCTCCCATGCAGAAAAGGAGAAGATGGGGAGAAATCTCTTTGGGCTGCGTCAAATTTTTCTCACACATACTACCTAACCCCCCATCCCCCCACCCATTCCACCTCGTGCATCACAGCATCATCCATATACTGTACAACCATTCTCCAATCTTCTGCCCTCTCCCGTCCTTCCTCAACAGACATTCCCCTCTTCCCCAAAGCCCCCTTCACCCCATCCATCCATCTCATCCTAGGATGCCCCCTCATGTTCACTCCCTCCACATCTGCCTTCCATACCTCTTTTACTAGTCTTTCTTCACTCATTCTTTCCATGTGTCCAAACCATCCTAATACTCTTTCATCAACCCTATCTCCCAACTCCCTTACCACCCCTGTTCTCCTCCTTACCTCCTCATTTCTCACTCTAATAAAACATTAATATTCTGCCAGCCCCAAACTGGAATAAACAAGTGATGTAGTCCCCATGCAAAAACAAAGATAAGAAAAATTAATAACATACAAAGGGTAGTAATCAAAATGGTCCTCTGCCTCACCCACATATAAAAGGTAAGATTAGACATACTATGATTGTTCACACTGACGGAGGAGGAGGAGGAGGAGGGAGAAGAATTAGAAGAAGAAATATACTGCCTTCAGGACCCTGAACTGTGTGAATTAACAAAGAAGATTTATGAGCATGGAACAAAAGAATATCAAGAGAACAGCAAGACCTTAAGAATTAAGAATGTTTGAAGGACATCAAGAAAGTTTTCTGCAAATTCATTTCTTGTGGATGCTTACTGGCAGAGTGGATTAGAACATTGCTACTTGCAGCAGAGGTCAAGGTGACAACAATGCAAACTCTGCCACCAGCGAGTTGGACCTAGGACATAGTTAATCAAGTTTTGTACTACAATCTTCTGTAAGGGGCACTGTTCTAGCCTCCTGATAGGAGTCCTTGACTTTAAACCAAATCAAATTAGCTGAAAGAATCCAGGCAGACAATATACAAGAATTTAGAACAAAGTTTGATAATAGAAGACGCACAGGAACCCATGAACGTAGCTTTTATCCTGCATGGTAAAATACATTCGTCTCTAAAGTAACCTATGAAGATAGAATGAAAGGCAAAGAAGAGAGATGAAGAAAAAACAAAAGCTTTTCTCATACATGCTTTTTATCACACATCATTTCATACAGCTTTATCAGTATTGTAATGTGTACTTTTCAGGTCACAAATAAAACAGTAATCTAGATCTTCTTTTGTAACAGTCACAATCTACTACTGTAGGAGTGTTGGTCCACATCCTCTAACTTTCTTGCAAACTCTTAGGTTCTTCCCAACTTGCTTCACTGTTGTATTTCTGTAAGTACATAAACCTTTTTTATTTTGTCACAATTACCTATGAACAAGGGTACACATCTCCCATCCTGTTCCATTTCCTTGCATTAATGTAGCCACTATATCATAAAAGGTTTTCACTCTATAACCGTTTCTAGCCTATATTTCTGCTTTACTTTCCCCACATGTTGGAACTGTTAAGGAATGTGACAAACTGCAACTAACTACTCGTTTCTTCACCTATCCCTATTGAACATAAGAATGAAGAAGACTGCAGGAGACCATAAGGCCTACACTAGGAAGTTCCATATCCATTACCACCTGTCATCCCCAATCCATAAATTTGTCCAACCTTTTCTTAAAACAATAGTTTCGGCACTCACTACATGGTGATTAAGTCATCTCCATTCATTGACCACTCTATTGGTATATCTTTTCTTGCCTATTTCCTTTATAATTTTCAACACATAAGCTACTTTCAGCTTTTACCTTTCCTCTTTCCCCCTCCTATGTATGTCACACCTACCTCTCACTTTCATTTTGCTTTTAGACTTCCCTACTTCCTCCTTTTACATAAAAGCATTCCCTCTTCCAAAACTCCCTTCCATTGTCCTCCTTGGTTTCTTTGTTCAGTGAATTTCATACCAAAATTTATATTTTTAATGAAGGCCTCTGAATTTTCCCTGCTCTCTGGTTCTACTTTTACCATACTTTTTTTTTCTATACAGAACATTTCTTACAAGTTCAGCATGCATACAACTTTGTTACCTGCTACATCCGTCAGTAGGAGAGGAAAAATACAGATGAATTTCACTGCCTTAATTTTTAAGGAAAGGAAACAGCTGGACGATGTACACATTGTTGAAATAATAATACACACCAAGATAAACTAAAAGTACATGACTACTTACATGAGCCATGTCATCCAACTGGCTACTACAGAACAGAACTAGATTTCAAGACTTAGCATCATTTTCAGTATCAAACTGAAATTTACGCTTCAACTTCAGGGGTTCGTTTGATTAATAAGTTATTTTTGTAGCTACACTATGCTAAACTTTCACTGGTGCAAGGGTGTATAATGCTTGTACAGATAATTTCCAATTTCACCCCCAAATAATATCTTGAAAGCTGATTAATAAAAGATCCTTATGATTTTAACTATACTTTCTTTTTACAAAAGGTTCACAAAGTTCATAAAAAAAGCATGCTACAATAAATTATGAATCTATCAAGGAAAGTAAGAGGTGTGTGTAATTTTGATGTCAGAATGGTAATCAATGAAGATGAAACATGCAAAAATAATGTTCACCTCTGCAGAAGATTCAACAATACATAATGAATTGCTAATCACCTATGAACATCACAAAACGGTTTCATTCTGAGTCAAAAGAAAGAAGGTTGTAAGACATGGTACATTAAACAGCACAACTTCGTAACACCAACACAAATGCAACCAAGTTTGTGCCTTTACAGTGTATGCAAGTAACCCTACAAGATGTGACTGTCTTACTTAGATAAAAAAGGGGTGTTAGGCGGACTTAGCCTACACTGGTTGTATATACTTCGAGTTCATTCCCAATTCTGGGAAAAGAAATAGCTTGTGCTGGCACACTTCCAGTTTTTACTTTCTTTGCTCACTAATTTCTTTATTACTTTCTTTTTTCTTTATATCTATATATATATTCACTTCTTTTTTTTTTTTCTATTCTACTTGGATGGTTTCTGCATCGTGGTTTTCTAGCTCCATTGCTTCCTCTCCTTCCTCCAGCTCAACAGCCAAAGGAAGAGGTGGTTCGCTGTCATCTGCTACTCCATCCATTGGATCACTGACATCACCTTCAACAGCCTCAGCGGGTGGATCATGTGCTCCTGTAGTTACGAAAGAAGCTAATCAATTTACAAAAATTCAGTTACAGTTTCTGCGATTCTGTAAGAATATATGTACTATATCAACCAAAGGCCTCTTACTCCTCACGAGGGAAGTGGCTGGCCAAAGCACGCACCTATTCCACTACCATAACCCACTGTTTACCTCTTATCTTGGCTCCTCGTGGAAGATGGGTCATTCCTATCTCTTGCCCACTGCCTGGGTCAGAGGCAATGTATATACTTAAATCCAAATCCCCTTTATGAATGATGTGGTCAAGCTAATGCATGTATGCACACACACACCCCTTCCATCTCAACACCTGTCACCCACTACATTACTTAGGTTGTTGGCAATGCAGCGAGATACAGTACTTCCAAAACAGGGACAGACAGCCAGAGCAGGTTTACCCCCACCCTTTCATTATATGGTGATCCCTTTCCTGAACTACCCAAACATTGTTACTATTTATCTACCCATGTCAACAACAAAACATATACTCTATAAGGGATTTAGGGGAAACCCTGTTCCTGCCATGACATTCCTCAAGGGTATGGGCATACTCAGCCAGACAGTCTGGGGAATTTTCATGAAAGTGGCAGTTGCCGACAAGACTGACGAGTTAAACACCATATGAGGACGGAGCCTTTATTTGTACGACGTTTTGCTTATTACAGCTTTTTCAAGTACAAGTTGAGATACATATGCTTGAGATTAAATAAGGGGAAAGGAGGGAACGGGAAGAGAAAAGAAGAAGGGGGTGAAGGAAGAGGAGGAGGAGGAGGAGGAGGAGGGGGAGGAGGAGAGGAGGAGGAGAAGGGGGGGGGGATTGAACACTGGGAAAGGATGAGAATGCTGGCCCAAACATTTCGCCCACGGACGTTTGGGCCAGCATTCTCAACCTTTCCCAGTGTTCAATCCCCCACCCCCCATCTCCTCCTCCTCCTCTTCCTTCCCCCCTTCTTCTTTTCTCTTCCCGTTCCCTCCTTTCCCCTTACTTAATCTCAAGCATATGTATCTCAACTTGTACTTGAAAAAGCTGTAATAAGCGAAATGTCGTACAAATAAAGGCTCAGTCCTCATATGGTGTCTCGTCAGTCTGGGGAATGACATCATCATCATCATCCCCCTTATAAGAGAGCCAGTCAGGGCATGCACCAATTCCCACCGACCACCCTTATCCCCTCATCATAGCTCCTCGTGGATGAAGGTTCATCCCTGTCTCCTGCCCTGACAGACAGAGCAGACAAAAGAATCATCCCTTTACACTGCACCATCATATAAACCAGTGGTTCTCAAACTGTGTTCCATGGCAAAAAATTATAATTATTTATTCATTTGAACAGGAATGAATAAAATGAAGTATTTAAGTGATGAAATCTTTTGCATTTGAGGAGGGAGAAAGGGAGAGAGACTGTATGAGTTTATGACTATATAATGTGCGTGTTGGTGACGGTTAGTGTGAAATCTTTTTAAGTCTGTCAAAAAAAAAAGTCTGTTAAAAAAGGTAGGAATTGTAATGCTGAATACTGTACTAAACTTTGTACTTTCATTTAGTCATGTGTGTGCGTGTGTTGGGGCAGAGTTCCATCTATATTTGGTGACAGGGTCATTGGGGGTTTGGCCAAGTACAGGCAAATGTGATGGAAAAGTCTGAGAACCACTGATATAGACAATCTCATTCAGTCATGATAATGATATGGTTTAACGTCATAAACTTCCCCTATCAGATGGCTAGGACGGTGCCCCTCACAGAGGACTTTGTAGCATGGAATTTAATGAACCACGCCCTTGGTTCAACTTCATCGGTGGCAGGATTCGAACTGCCATCCCCTCAACCTTCCCCGCAAGTAATGACGCCCTAACTCACTCATCAACCAGTGAGCTTCCAAAAATTCATTCAATCATCCGTTATCTTATATTTCGTTTATTGATCTAGTAAGTAAAGGATATTTATACAGTGGGAGATGTTTTGACTAGATGGCCATCATTTATAGTGTGGACATCAAACATTAAAAATTGTATTTTTTAACCTTGAAACACAAGATGTGCAAGGAGATTAACAGGTTTTGAGGAGTTTGGGGTGGATGCATGCTTTGATATAGCCCCCCCTTCACAAGAAGACCCACTGATATGCATGTATACTTACTGCTCGCCTCCATGGCAAGGGCATCTCTAAGTATGGAACCTAAATCATTACTCATATCAAGAGCATCAGTGTTCCACAGGCTAGGTATGGTTCCTTGTTCAAGACGTTGATTCTCCACTGCTCTGAATATTTGTTCCAATGCTAAAGGCTGAAGTGCTAGGTTGGGATTGGCCTGCATCATAAGTTCCCTTATTTTGGCCATATCAAGAGGTGACGAGGCTGCAGGTGCAGGGAATGCAGTCTTCTTTCCTTTCTTACAGTTGGCAAGATGATTGGCTTTAGAAGAAGAAGAGAGAGAAAAAAATTAGTACAACAAAATATGTATATAATTTTTCAAATATAAAATTTTGCTAGTGTTGGGTATTCATTATGTGTTTTAAAGAGATTGAGAGAGAGAGAGAGAGAGAGAGAGAGAGAGAGAGAGAGAGAGAGGAGAGAGAGAGGGGAGAGAGAGAGAGGAGAGAGAGAGGGGAGAGAGAGCAGGGGAGGGAGGAGTGAGAAGATAGAGGAGAGGAGAGGAGAGTAGAGGAGAGAAGAAAATGTGGGAGGGAGGGAGGGAGGGAAAGAGAAAGAGGGAGTTGGGAACAGATAGACAACAATTTATTATTTACCCATGCAGTGTCCACTTCTAGTTTTGAATCCACAGAAACAGTACATTAATTTGGGCATGAGAATGGACGGTCCAATGGTATACACAGGACGTCTTGTTAAGGGATGGAATGCTTGTACGTGATTTGAAATCATGTTCTTACAGGAAGTCTTGTACGAACACTTCAAGCACTTCAGGTATGCTCTGAAAAGAAGTTTTAGATTTAAAAATAATTAACACCACAAATAGAAAAGGCTGAAAGATGATAAACAATTGAGAACTTAATACTGATGCATGCAAATGAGTACTGGAATGAAGTAAGACATCCAGTCCTACAGGCTTTCAGTATACCAAGACTTACTTAGTCTACCAGAACGCACTACAGATGCAAATAGAGGATCATCTGTTCAAAAACTATATTATTTTGATACCTAACTGCTGAAAGAGAGATTGGTGTATGAGAAGAGATATTAGACTTTGATCTTAGGTAGAAAGCTGATATCAGAAGTGGAAGCTTGAGAGAAGGCCCGGAACAGAGGTGGGAAACCCTTAGCAAAGGTACAAGACCTAACAAACTTATGACTTTCCAGCAAGCAAAACCCAGAGCCCACCTTAGAAGAAAGAAGAAAGAAAGGAAGAAAAAGAAGAAGATCATCATCATCAAAGTTCTAGGACCATTGGTAACCGCATGCTGTGCTGGACAGTGGATTGGGGGGCTCTACGAGGGGAAGGGAGGGGGTCCTATATTCATATGTAGGTTTATAATTTTATTCCATTAGCACACAAGAAAAATTTGCATCAAATGTTTGGCTGATTTTGGTACCCAAACTTAAAAAGGTTAGCCACTCCTGACCTAGAATGAGATGGATTAATGAGAAAGAAAGAAAGAAAGAGAGAGAGAGAGAGAGAGGGAGAGAAAGAGAGAGAGAGGGAGAGAAAGAGAGAGAGAGGGAGAGAAAGAGAGAAAGAGAGAGAGAGAGAGAAAGAGGAGAGAGGGAGAGAAAGAGGAGAGAGAGGGAGAGAAAGAGGAGAGAGAGAGGGGAGAGAGAGGGAGGGGAGGGGAGGGGAGAGAGAGGGAGGGGAGGGGAGGGGAGAGGAGAGAGAGAGAGAGAGAGAGAGAGAAAAAAAAGTAGAACTGGGAAGATTATGGTAAACTAGAGAATAGAGACGTCATCTATGTATACACCAACAAGCTTCTTCCCCTTTGCAAGGGATACCAGCCAAGGCATGCACCCAACCATCACCCAGTTGTTTCTTTTCTATCTTAGCTCCTGGTAGATGAAGGGCCCTTGTAAAGATGAATGCATGACATAGTCCAAGGGGATGTTATCTGCATGTGCTCAGATGGGATGGGGAGGTAGGGTTATTATTATGGTTGTTGCTAGCTGGTCTTATAGCATGGTTATTGGTTTCACCTTAAGGACAACCTCCCCCACCCCCACCCCCGCCATAATGGAGTCTTAGGATGTACACAAATAACCTAGATAGGCACAGTTGAAATTGCAATGGAAATCATATTACATACATACATATACCAAGGCTCTTTTCCCCCTTACCAGGGGGGTAGCCAAAAAGGACAAGGCACAAAAACACTCCCACCCATTTCACCCCCGAAAACACTCCACACCCCTCCACCCTCCCTCCCATCTTAGCACCTCCTAGATGACGGGTCACCCCTGCACCCCGTCCACTGCCCTGGGTCAGAAATCATATTAGTCTGTACAAATGAACTGTTAACTTAGGGAACAGGCTGTTTGGAGCAGGATAATAAGGCAAGAATGAATAATTTCAAATGTAGTGTTTGAAGAAAGAAATAATACCAAATATGAAATGAATCAGGCAAAGTAAATCTGAAGAGAGAAAAAAAAAAGACAAGCATACAAGTTGAGGAGAATACAGATTATGCCTCCATATTCTGGGAGCTTAAAAAATAAATAAATAAATAAAATAAAAATAATCATAATAATAATACAGTACCTGTAGTGGTTTTTCGTGATCATAACTTCATCACATTCAATGCATTTGAAGCCAGCTTCTTCATTTATATTCAACTCCATTCCGTAGTGAATCTGTAATGTGGCAGACATGGCTATGGTATTCTTTGGTGGACTTGGAGGTCCTGGCTTAGCTGTTGGTATCGGTAAAGTTTTCCTAGACTTCGCTTTGAACATGATTGGGTTCTTCTCGTTTGGATCTGAATATTTTTCGATGTCTGAAAATTTCAAAAGCTTGTATAAATTCTAAAGTCGTAGGAAAAATGAGGTCTTATCCAGGCTACAGAAATCAGACAACAGTATCTTAACCATACCAGTACTTTTAGTCATACATACATACATATACCAAGGGCTTTTTCCCCCTTACAAGGGAGGTAACCAAAATCAAAGGCATAAATTCACTCCCACTTAATTCATCCCCCACATACAGTAGACCCTCGTTTTACGCGGATTTTTTATGCGCGGTTTTGAATTTACGCGGATTTTTGGGCCAAGCTGCGTCCATTCTTTTACAGGCTTTTCAGCGGATGAGCAAGTGGAAGATCAGGTGAAGAAGACTGTAGCCTTAGCAAAGGAAGTTGGCGGTGAAGGATTTGCAGATATGGAGGAAGAAGAGGTTCGGGAACTGGTTCGTGGCCATGCAGTTGAGCTGTCTGAGGAGGAACTGGTGGAACTCGTCCAGTCGGCCAGTGAGGAGGAGGAGGAGGAGAAGGGCAATGTTGAAGAAGAAAGCCAGCCACAGGAAGGATTAACTTTGGACTCATTGGCAGCCTTGATACGACAGGCCTCCGCTCTCAAGGCTGCCATTTATGAGACTGACACATCCATGGTGAGGGCAATTGCGGCGCAGAATGGCATCGACAGTGTTATGGCGCCCTACAAAGCCGTTTTGCAGGACATGAAAAAGCGCCGAGTACAATTGCCCATCACCATGTTTTTACAGAAACGTGGTGGTCCAGCTAATTCTGATGCCGAGTCCGACTAGACTGCTACCTAGACTACTACCCCTTCTACATATATTCATTTCATGCACTGTTTTTTCTTGTTCTTTTGTTTGTATTGTATTGTTTTCCTATTTTTCTATTGTATTATTTTGTTCAATATGGCAATTCATTGTGGAAATAAAATTATTAGGGTTCTAATGATTGTTTTGGTATATCTCCTTCAGTGGCGGAATTTTACGCGGATTTTCGTTTTACGCGGGGGTTCCCGGTCCTTTTCCCCGCGTAAAACGAGGGTCTACTGTACTCCACATTCACCACCCTCTCCCTCCCTCTTTTCTTGGCTCCTGGATGACAGATCATCCCTGCATCTCACCCACTGGCCTGGGTCAAGTAATGCAGTAAGACACAGCACATCTACAGCAAGGCCGCTTCATTTAATTGGTGACCCCCTCTCTGTCCCTTCATGCAGAAAAAGAGAAGGCAGGGAGAAATCCTTTTGGGCTGTGTTAAAATATCATTCACACGTACTCCCTCACTTTCCACATCCCCCACCCACTCTCTTTCATGCATCATAGCATCATCCATACACAACCATTCTCCACTCAATGTCTGTCTTCTCCTTTCAATGAAGTATAATTTATGTACAAATTTCTAAAGCAAAATCACTATACAACACAAATCCAATTCATTTTCATCAACACATTTAAAATCAATCAATCCACAACTCAGGTTTCTTGCATGAGACCCCTGGTAGAAGGGCAAATAAATAAATTGCAAGAGGAGGAAGAAGAAAAGCCTTTACCTTTGAAATCTCTTTTACTGACGTGATCCTTATTCTTATGGTCGTTGAAAAGATATTTACTGTAGAAGCTAAGAGCACAGAATTTACATCTTCCTTTTGTGCTAACATGTTTCTGAAAATAATATATGGTCAACATTCCCATTTCATACAATATAAAAACTCACATTTACACGTGAATTATTTGGTTTAATGCAATGAACTGAGGGTATTTTTGTGCGAAGAACTTTGTGTGCAAATTTACTTGTTACCAGGCTGCAGCTGAATTAGAATTGCCTACATTTATGACCACCACAAATAGTAATCTTCTTTCACTTGACCAGTAATCATCCACATTATGCACTGCACATAAATACACAACTTAATACAATATTGTCAAGATAAAAAAATACCTGCATGTGCTGAAGCATTCGTAGCGAGAGGGGAGATACTGAACCAGGCTGTAGGGTCTTGACGTTGAGACAGAATGGACACTGGACGTACGGAGACCCTTTGTGTTGCTGTGTACAAATAATAAAGGATAATCAAAACTCCTGTTATGAGAAAGATGACTTTCATTAATACACAAATTTTGTAAGTGTGTGTGTTATTATAATGATACCTCAGCTGGGGGAGCATGATCAAATAAAGGGAGTGTAAATTATATTCAGTAAAAAATAAAATATCTAAACCAATTACACCAGTATTTCCCAAACTTTTCTGACCCTAACACCCTTATAGTCACATTTAAGCAGTTCAGTACCTCATATCTTATCACTAGAAGGATAAAGGAAAGTGTATGTATGGATTGCTTCCCAATCTATCTATATATATATACCAAAAGCATACCCCCCCCCCCCCTCTCACTCCCATTCACCACCCTTTCCTCCCTCATGGATGACAGGTCATCCGAGTATCCCCTATACTTGATTTCAGCACCCCAGGTTGGGAGATGTTGAATTATACCAAAGTCAATTAGAATAATAAAGCCCATCTAGCCCCCCTCCTGTCTTTTCCTACAATGACACCCAGTACCTTAAAAGTTCACAACACCCATGCTTCATCTCATTGTCCCAAGTGCAGTTAACTGACAGGGGGACATGAATCATCTGCTGCAATGACATACTTCATATGTATAAAATGCACTTAACCCATTCAACTCCGATGACAAGATGTCTTGTCATTTGGTCAAATAAAACAAAAAATCATAATAAAACAACAAAATGTTTGATGATCAAACAGCACCAGAAAAATATGACGTCATCAGTCCTCCTTGAGGAGGACTGATGATGTCATATGACGTCATCAGTCCTCCTTGAGGAGGACTGATGATGTCATATTTTTCTGGTGCTGTTTGATCATCAAACATTTTGTTGTTTTATTATGATTTTTTGTTTTATTTGACCAAATGACAAGACATCTTGTCATCGGAGTTGAATGGGTTAATAACTGCTACAACTGTTTAGTGATGGTTATGTCTACATATATACCAAGGGTTCTTTTCCCCTTACCAGGGAGGTAGCTAAAGTCAAAATGCATTTACTCACTCCCACCCATTCTACTCCCATCCACCTCCCTTTCTTCCTTCTCATCTTAGCTCCTCATGGATGATGGGTCATCCCTGTATCCCTACCACTGCCCTGGGTCAGAAGCCATGCAGCAAGACCACTTCACTTTATCAGCGACCCCCTGTCCCCACCTCTGCCCCCTTATGCAAAAAAAGAAAAGATCTGGGTAAGTCTCCTTGGGTTGTGTCAAAATATTATTCACATATAACCACTCCCTGATTATGCACATATATATATATATATATACCAAGGCTTTTTCCCCCTTACAAGGGAGGTAGCCAAAAAACAAAGGCATAAAAACCACTCCCACCCATTCCATCCCCAATACACCTTACTCCCCTCCACCCTCCCTCTTATCTTGGCACCTCCTGGATGATGGGTCATCCCTGCATCTTGTCCACTGCCCTGGGTCAGAAGCAGTGTCACAAGACACAGCACATCCACAGCAAGGCCGCTTCATTAAATTGGCGACTCCCCCTCTCCGTCCCCTCATGCAGAAAAGGAGAAGATTGGGAGAAATCCCTTTGAGCTGCATCAAATTTTTCTCACATACTACCTCACCCCCCATCCCCCACCCATTCCACCTCATTCATTACATCATCCATATACAACCATTCTCCATTCACCCCTGTCTTCTGTCCTTTCCTGCCCTTCCTCGATAGACATTCCCCTCTTCCCCAAAGCCCCTTTTACTCCATCCATCTATCTCATCCTAGGTCGCCCCCTCATGTTCACTCTCTCCACATCTGCCTTCCATAGCTCTTTTACTAGTCTTTCTTCACTCATTCTTTCCATGTGTCCAAACCATCCCAATACTCTTTCATCCATCGTATCTTCCAACTCCCTTACCATCCCCGTTCTCCTCCTCACCTCCTCATTTCTCACTCTATGTAATTTGTAGAAAATAACAAGAAAAATTACTGACATAACGAAGACAAAAATAAGAATGGAAAGAAAAATGATAATAAAGAAAAAGGCAAATCCTTGTGTAATACAGAGACAAAAGAGGTGTGTTCCAGAGTTACATAAAGGAATAAAACTTACCTCTGCAAAGTGATCCAGTATATCATGGTAGAACGAAGTTGCATAGTTACAAACTTCACACCTATATGGAAGTTCACTTTCACAATGTTTGCGAGCCATATGGTTGATGAGTGCAGCATCTGATGGATAGGATTCTATACAAATGCGGCACCATCTTAAATTAGTGTCCGTCATTAAGTGTTGCTGTATGAAACAAAAGAAGAGAAATAAATTTCCTATACTAAATCTATATAAATACATTCTATCTGCTTTTCCCCCCTTACAAGGTAGCCAAGTCAAAAGGCACATACAGTACTACCTCTCATTAACGGACTAAAAGGGGGGTAACGGTGTCCGTTGATGTGAATAATCCGTTGAATTGGAGTGGTTTTTGGGTGGCATAGTGATTGCACGCACTAAACGACAGCACCAAAAACACCGAAAACACAGCTAATTAAAGTCCGTTAATGAGAGGTCTCACTGTACCCACTTCCACCCATTCCATTACCCTCCATCACCATTTCTTCTCTCTTATCTTAGCTCCTTATGGATGATGGGTCATCCCTGTATCATACCCACTGCCCTGGATCATATGCAATGCAGCAAGACACAGCATGGCCACTTCACTTTATCAGCAACCCCCTCTCCATCCCCTCATGCAGAAAAAGAGAAGACGGAGAAATCCCTTCAGGTTGTGTCAAAATATCACACACACAACAATTCCCTCCCCCTCATCCCCTTCCTTGCCCAATGACCTGGGGCCTTAAAACTCACTAAAACCTAGATTTCCCATCCCAATTTTACCTTTGCCTAGTGTAGGCTTTATGGTCTCTTGCAGTCTCCTTCATTCTTATGTTATTATCCTTGAAGACACTCCACCCCATCATGCATTTATCAATAAAGCCCACACTAACTCCATACACAATCTAAACCAGTCTAACACCCTTTCCATTTACTTTTGTAATTTATGTCAACTGAATATGCAATTTCAACATGACTCTCTTATATTTACATAATCAAAATGATGTATACTCACAGCATTTGCATGGACATCTACTTCTTCATCAGTTGAGAATGTTTTAACACAGTATCTACATATCTTACGCACATCCCTCTCTATTACGGGTGCAGCTTCCAAATGTTGTCTCATGTGTAGCATGAATTCCACATTATCATCTGAAACAATCTTATAAAAAAAAAATAATAATAAATAAAGAAATTCTGCCCTTTTATATCATACAACACACTTCAAAATACTAAGGAGTTCTATAATAATCAGATTTCTGTAAACATGCTAGAGTTCTATGATACTAACTGGGCAAAGGTGACAGTTGAATTCTCCAAAGGCAGGTTCTTGTCCAAGCATTGGGTCTCCTTTGATGGTTCCGTAGAAGTAACTTTCCAAGTTGACCATTTTCTCAACTCTGGGCATGTATATCTGTGGGTTGAAGCCTGGGTATCTGCATAAAACAATATTCAAAGAATTACATATAGTCTGATGCAGCTTGTCAGTAGAAGCTGGTTGACAATCTTACAACAATGATAGTGAACAAAGTAAATTGAAATTATGGTAAACAATTCCTGCTACATTTGAAGCTTTAGCAACATATTAGTGGAAAGGAAGCTAAGATGGGGTCAATGAAGAAAAAACACACACACACACGACATAACAGGCTCTTCCAACCCTAAAACTTGTCTGGTCTGCTAAAATTTATGATGCTAAGATAGAAAAAATAATTTTAGTGTGGCTTTTGGCAAATAAAAATATTCTGCCAAGGCCACTCATTTTAGTGGGAGAGCTGAGGTATTTGTGCATGTATGATCTCAACAGAATTGAAATAGCCAAGCAAAAACTCCAATTACGATTATATCTTTCGTAGCTGTGTGGAAATCATATGAACAGAACTCAAAAGAAATATGTGAAGCTACAAGGATGGTTTTGTGAAGACCTAAATGACCAGAAAGGAAGGAATTGTATTCACAAGTATACATTCAGGTCAGCACAGGATTTAGCAACACGAGTCCCTTAGTCAATCAATCCACTGGCACAGGTCTCTCTTGCAGGAGACACATGGTTACCACATACCCAGCAACAACCACCAGATTGGCCCACAAGTCACTCAAGCAAGAGATATTGTGTCGTCTATGTAAGGCTCAGTAGACAAGATGCAGGGATGACCCGTCATCCAGGAGGTGCTAAGATAAGAAGGAGGGTAGAGGGTGGAGGGGAGTGGAGTGTGATAAGGATGGAATGGGTGGGAGTGGTTTTTATGCCTTTGTTTTTTGGCTACCTCCCTTATAAGGGGGAAAAAAGCCTTTGGTATATATATACTGTTTCCAAATTTGCTGATGATACAAAACTGTGCGGAGTGGCAAATGATCACTCAAACCAATTAGATATTCAAGAAGATTTAGATCAATTACAGCAATGGTCTGAAAAGTGGCTAATGAAATTTAACACAAGTAAATGCAAGGTAATGCACATAGGTAAAAATAACAGCAATTACGATTACAAATTATTTGGAAATTCGTTAACAAAAGTGGATAGTGAAAAAGATCTCGGCGTAATTATCAGTAACGACCTCAAATCATCCAAGCAGTGTATTTCAGCCTCTGAGAAAGCAAATAAGATTCTGGGATTGATTGCGCGATCGTTTGATTTCAAAAGTCCATCACTCATTAACAAGCTATATAAATCGTTAGTTCGTCCACATTTGGAATATGCTGTTTCCGTATGGTCACCGAATCTCATTAAAGACATTGACAGACTGGAAAAAGTACAACGGCGAGCCACAAAACTGATTCCAAATATCAAAAATAAATCATACGAAAATCGACTTAAGCACATGAATCTGTTTTCCCTAAAAAAGCGTAGACTCAGAGGTGACTTGATACAGGTCTTTAAGATTTTAAAGGGAATTGACAACATCAAAAGTGACCAAATTTTCACATTGAATGAGAATCAGACAAGAAACAATGGTCTCAAACTGTCCGGAAATAGATTCAATTTGGAAGTAGGTAGAAACAACTTTGCCAACCGTGTAGTTAATGAATGGAATAAACTTCCTGCACAGGTAGTGCAATGTAGTTCAGTTCGAAGCTTTAAGAATCATTTAGATAAATACCTAAGTAAGATGCTGTAATGATTATAATTTATGTTATATTATTTGTTTTTGTTTTGTTATAATTTGTCTGTCTGATTTTCATTTATTATTAGTTATATGTCAATTTATTATCATTTACTATTTACCTGTTTGTTTGTTATTCAACTATACCAATGCATTTATTTATGTATTTTAATTGTTATTTACATTGTTATAGTTTTAATTTATTATTAATATGATTTTTTTTTTTTTTTTTTTTTTTTTTTTTTTGCATCCGACCTAGATATGGATCAAAAGGTCTCCTGTCGGCATGCTTTGCCTTTGTAATCCTTTGTAATCCTTTGTAATATGTATGGATGTATGTACTGTATGCATGTATGTATGTAAGGTTCATGTAGGGCAGTGTGGAATGAGGTGTTTTCTGTGTGGCAATTGGTTCTCGAGCAATTTGATTCTGCACCGGTACCGTTTCAAAGCTAGGTGGTGGCTCAAATGCTGTCATGACAGTGTGATTCTTGTTTGTTGGAAGAGGAATTTTCCAGCTGTGCTGATGTCTGAGTGAGTTAGGTGAAGTTTGGACTTTGGGGGCTAGGTCTTGGGAGTGCTTATCTTATGATCATAGTTTGTATACATTTTTTTTATGGATATGTTGCAAAGTTTAGATAGAGGGTTGTTTTCAGATGTTACAGTAGTGTCCTGATGTTTGTTTGTTTGTGTTTTAGTTATGTAACAAGGGAGGTAGCCAAAGTCAAAATGTATTTACTCACTCCCACCCATTCCACTCTCATCCACCACCATTTCCTCCCTCATCTTAGCTCCTCATGGATGACAGGTCATTCATGTATCCCACCAGTTTCCTTGTGGTATCAATCCTACAGTGCTCCTCCCTTCTATTACCACACGTCTGACACCCTCTCTCCATTTGAAAGAAAAGAAAATATATATTGTTTTACAGGTTGGAGAAACCAATCTATTACCACACGTCTGACACCCTCTCTTCATTTGAAAGAAAAGAAAGAAAATATATATTGTTTTACAGGTTGGAGAAACCAATCACTAAGTCCTGGACAAACCTGCTACTGACAGGCAGTACCTGTCCACTACCCAACCTGTGTTGGAATGAGGCAACATGGATCAGCACATACATGCATGAGTCTATATACCAAAAGGTCTCTTCCCCCTTATAAAGGAGTTAGCCAGTCAATGCATACACCCTTCCCCACTCATTCCATTCCTGTTTGTTTCCCTTCTAACTTAGTTTCTTCTGGATTAAGGGCCATCCATACCCCTTGCCCACTGGCCAGGGCAGGGGCATGCATGCAAGCCCACTTTTAAATTAGAGTATGATCACTCCAAATGATACTGGAGCAAGAAAATATACCTCAAACACAGCCTTTCTTATACATCTGAATAGCATGACAATGCATGCAAGATTCCCTTTCAGGAGTCACAACAAATGACTTTAAAGGCTTAGTAGAATATTTCCTATCTTATTCCTACAAGGAAGTGGGGTTGCCATGTAAGTGAAGCAGCCTTGCTGTGGATGTGCTGTGTCTTGCTGCATTGCTTCTGACCCGGGCAGTGGGGCAAGAGACAGGGATGATCCTTCATCCGTGAGGAGCTAAGACATAGGGAAACAAAGGTAGAGGATGGGAGTGTGTGCATGCCTTGAGTTGGCTACCTCCCTTATAAGGGACAAGAAGTCCTTGGTAAATAGATAAATAGATAGTCTTATGAGGACACCCTTGTAGGTCACACTGAAGTCCCCAAGACCTCTTGACAGAATGAACACTAAAAGAAAGGGTGCTTTGTTTCTGTGTTCTTGTGACTAACACACCTTCTGGAATAGTACATCTGATTGTATAAAGTATACGGTTGTGGTCACTAGATGGAGTTTCTATTATAGACCTCGACATGTCCAACATACCCATTCCACGGTTTGCAATCATGAACATTGTATCTTCCTTCTGGACAACCTCCAAGTGGAGGTGTTATTCCTTGAGGAAGATTTTTGCCTCTGTGAGATCTCGGATGCTGCTGGGACTATGGATTCTTGTGTTCCTTACTTTACTTAGAATCACTGTACAAGGTCACTCTATCACAATGATCTCATACAATATTCATTGGAACAATAAAGCAGGAAACAAGTCTCTATGATGCCATAAATGTTCAACTCTATTAAAAGGTAGACAGTGTCTTGATGCCAACCCAAACCCTTCTGATCTGGCTTGCAATGTCTAAGTCTGGAAAGTCGACCTCATGGGATCTTCTTATTAAAGCTCACTGGATCATTACCCGTCATTTTGCTGATGACATGAGTATTGACTAGCACTAATATTTTTCTGTTGTGCTAAATTATGCTCTTTCATTTGCTGATGCTCCTCTTCTGTCATTTGCTCTTCGTCTATTTCTTCTTTAATTTTTCTTTTCTGTGTTCCATTATACTCTTCCATCTGGTCACACTCCTCCTCTATCATTTGCTTTCTCTTTTTTCTCTTATGTGTTGCATTACTCTCTCTTATCTGCTGATGCTCCTCTTCTGTCAACTGCTCTCTGATCTTTCTTTTATAAGTTGCATTATGTTTCCTAACTTGGTGGCATTCCTCTTCTGTCATTCGTGCTCGGCAGTTCCTTTGCTGTTCTGCATTCGTGTCTCTGATTAATTGTCGTTGAGCATCTGTTAGTTGGTTTCTCACATTTCTCTGTCTTGCAGCATTTACAGCCCTCAATCTTTCGTGTTCATCTGCACTTAGTCGTGTTCTTCTGGCTTGCTGCCTTAGTCGTGCTGCCTCTCGTCTTCTGTTCAAAGGATCCATGCTGCGAAAAAATCCAACAATAATAACAGTATAAATGGAAAAAAAAAATAAATAAAAAAAAATAAAATAAAATAAAATAAATAATACGAAAAAAAAAAAAAAAAAATAAAAACAATAAATAAATAAACAAAAAATAAATAAATAAATAAATAAACAAACAAAATAATAATACATACTACCAAGGGCTTTTCCCCCCTTACAAGGGAGGTAGTCAAAGTCAAAGGCATAAATCCACTCCCACCCATTTCATCCTCACCCACTCCACTCACATTCATCATCCCTCCCTCCCTCCCTCTTTTCTTAGCTCCTCATGGATGATGAGTCATCCCTGTATCTTGACCAATGCCCTGGGTTATAAGCAATGTAACAAGACACAGCACATCTACAGCAAGGTTGTTTCATTCAAATGGTAACCCCCAATCTTTTCATCCCTTCAGGCAGAAAAAGAGAAGACTGGGAGAAATCCCTTCAGGCTGCATCAAAAAATCATTCACATATATTCCCTCACCCCCTCATCCCCCAACATACATCCCTCTTCCATACATCACAGCATCATCCATACACAACCGTTCTCCAGTCACCCCTATCTTCTGCCTTCTCCCTTTCTTCCTCAACAGACATTCCCCTCTTAATGCCCCCTTCACCCCATCTATCCATCTCATCCTGGGTCACCCCCTCATGTTTACTCCTTCCAACTCTGCCTTCCACACCTGTTTTACTAATCTTTCTTCACTCATTCTTTCCATGTATCCATACCATCCTGATACTCTTTCATCAACCCTACTTCCCAACTCCCTTTCCTGCCCCCCTTTCCTCCTCACCTCCACGTAATCCCTACCATACTTCTCAGGCATTTCATCTCACGCACATTTAAACTCTTCCTCTCTTAGGTTCCATGTTTCTGCCCCATACAGTGCTGTCAGCATAATCACTCCTTCATACAATCTCCTCTTATCATCCATTCCCAAATGTCTATTTTTCATTACACTTTTTAATCCATCAAGGAATTTACCTGTTTCTCTCAATCTACATTCTAACTCCACCTCCCCTACACCCTTTCCTGCCACATTTGCATCCATGTATCTAAAGCTATCCACTTCCTCCAGTTTGTCTCTTAATACTCACTTCAAATTTACTGCCATCCTCTTCCCTAGTATATCTCATCACCTTTTACCCACATTTACCTTTAGCTTCCTTCTTTCGCACACCTTCCCAAACTCTGATCGTACTACAAGTGCAATGTTGTCAGCAAACAACAACTGGCTTGTCTCCCCTTTTTCTCCACTTTCTTTAACCATCTCCAATCCTTGACCCATTACCCTTGCATTTACCTCTTGCACCCCATCCGTGAATATATAAATAAAATAAAAATAAGAATAAGTATAAATCAATAAAATAAACAAAAAATAAAGTAAAATAAAATTATTGCTTTCCCTTTGAACTTGTGGCAGCCAAGAGGCAAGGCTGGTGCCAAGTACTGTAGTAGACCTGAACTGACTAAAGATGCATGTTTTAAAGCCTTACCAAGACAGTCACATCCATGCAGCCAGCGTGCATCATCATTTAGCATATTGTCATTGCCTTTTCAACTTACTTGTGATGATGGAACACATTGAACAGCATTACCAATTCAAGTTTTGCCCCCCAAAGCCTGCTCAAATAATTCAGCAGGCTTTGAGCAACACTATTGGGGTTATATAAATAAAAGAATATAAATAACTGATAAAAGCTGGCTGAACTTCAGCTGATAATAACCAATAATCCAGTAGGTTAGCTATCTACATACCAGACTTCTTCCTCCTCAAAACAGAAGTAGCCAGCCTACTCTACTAGGAGTAGGTTGCTAACAAGCTAAAATCTACATCATTGACCAAGTATACAATTTGATTATGAAAGACCATTGGAGGACTATCCAAGAAACTGCTAATGATACTGTGACAAGCAACGGTTCTGTGTACACCACTTTAACAGACAATTTGAATGTGTACAATGGCCATAAGTTTTTGCCCCATTTGGTTTTGTGTGAAGAGCATAAGCTCTGAACTGACATCATGCAGGACATCCCGGAATGTACCAACAGAGACCCTGACTTCCCAAAGGCTGTGATCAATGAGGATGAATCTTGAGTGTATGATCCACAAACCATGACACAGTTGTTATAGAGGTGGAGGAGATGAAGAGGGAAAGGATGAGGAAGAGAAGGAAGAAGAGGAGGAGGAGGAGGAAGAGGAGGAGGAGGAGGAAAAAATAATTATGATGATATGGTTTAATGTCACAAACTCCTCCCATCGGAAGGCTAGGACGGTGCCCATTACAGAGGACACTTTAGGATGGAATTTAATGAACCATGTCCTTGGTTAAACTTTGCTGGTGGCAGGATTCGAACCGCCATCCCCTCAACCTTTGCCACAAGAATCGACGCCCTAACCCACTCAGCCAGCGAGCTTCCTTAATCTGTATGGCAGTATTGTTAATCACAATCATACACCAGAAGTCCAGCCTCTAAACAAATAGTATGTATATTGCAATGTTCTCTGCCACATTTTTTATGCAATTCACTGCAAGAGACCACACCCGTACCAATCTGGCAATTGATTTTGCCTCAGCAAATTCTTCAGACCTGATCCAGGAATGCTTGGACAAGCACTGAATTCTTCAGGTTTACAAAGGTTCCAACTTTCCAGATACGGCTCATTGTGATTTCTAGCAGTTCTAGCTGAAGATAATACCAACAGGGTCCCAATTAATGAGCAGAAGGCATTATGCACATTGCAATAGAGTACATGGTAGCCATGCCCATATATGATTTCCATAAGTGCTTCCAGCAATATAAGAACTGATCGAGGTAAGAGTGTGGAATTGGAAAGGGCCTACCATGAAGGACTGAAAGACAACCCAAAAAGCAAGCCAGCTTCCATCCCTTGAGCTCAGGTCAGATACTTTCTGAACTGACCTCATAATACGACATCAGCTCCAGTGTGAACATGCTTTGTAGAAGAAGAAGAAGAAGAAAACAAGAACAAGAAGAAAAGAGAGAGAGAGAGAGAGAGAGAGCTAGTCTTCTTTGATTCTCCCAATACTTTTTTTTTTATATAATGAAATTCATAATCTAAGTTTGAACTTCCTTACCATCAACAATGACCTCAGAAACCTACAAGAAAAAATAATTTTCTAACAAGCATTTACATAGTCTGCCCTTCCTTTGGACTTTTGGATTTGAGCATGTTTGAAAAAGAGTGAAGTCGTCCTATTTTAGAGTATGGAACTATATATTGCACAACTTACGTGTAGTTGACTCCTGACGAGCTTCCTGGAGTAGGAGACTTGTTTTGTTGCATATTCTGTAATAATAATAATCCAATTTAGATTCATGTTACTGAACTGCAGGTATAAATCCCTGTCAACATCCTCCCTCTTTGCTTAAGTTTAATTATGGTTTCTTTTGAGGATCGATTGATTTGTTTTAACCCTTTACAGGTAAAGGACTTTTTGGGAAACACCTCAGGTAAAGCGGGTTCTGACAGACCCCCCCCCCCCCCCAAAAAAAAAAAAAAAAAAAAAAAAAAAATTACTCCCACTGCATTTGACATAGAAATCAAAACATATGTACTTCAACTTATCTTCTTCCATTTACATGCTTGAAAGTGACTATGATTGTTAGAAATATATTTTAATGAAAAAAAATAAAAAATAAAAAAAAAATAAGGTACTCCTCGTTTAATGACAACAATTCGGACCAGCGTCACCGTCGTTGTTGTTGTCGTTCCCTAGACTGTCTGTCCGAGCAGTCCCGTCTCCCCCAAGGAATGCCACAGCCGAAACTGGGTTTTCCCACAAATCCTTTATAGAGTGTATGTTGTGTTGTCTGCATGCATGATTGTGTATAATGCAGTCTTCCATTACGTGTTGTATGGTATGGGGTGAGGTGTTACATCCTGGGTAGCTGTTCACAATGCGGCATCCAGCCTCTTCTGGTAGCTTAGAAGTGCTGGGTGGTGGCCGCACCACAGTCTGGCCAGGTGGACTCTGTCCTTTTGTGGGAGAGAGGATTCAGAGGGGTAGATATCAGGGGGTCTGGCATGCAGCAGTGTGTTGTCTTTCAGTGTGTTAATGGAGCGGTGAGTGATATCATTATGGATATGTTTCTGGAGGCTGGTATTTGGTGGTTGTGGAGGAAGAGAAGAGAGTATCTGTGTGTGATACAGGTCTTTGGGTGTTGTTTTAATGTTTCTTGGTGTGTGTGGGTGTTCTGCTATGTAGTGTAGCGGGTGTGATGGGTTTGTGGTGGCTGCGGCAAGTGTTTGTGTGCCTCTCATGTTGAGGTGGTCCTTGACTTTGAGGACTTTTGTTTCATGGTGTAAATGGTCTGTAGGTGTTGTATTTGTGCAGCCTGTAATTGTTTTTAGGGCTTTGTTTTGTATGATTTGAAGGGTGTTGTGGTGTGTCTCACTGAGATTAGGAGCCCATGCAGGACTTGCATAATTCATCACTGAGCGTATGCATTGTTTGTATATTGTTGTATTAGTTTCTTTGTTTTGTCCAAATGTTGTTCCAGTGATTGAATTAAGTGCGTTAAGTCTAGGTGTGCATTTGTTTTTTAGGTTTGTGATGTATTGTTTGAAAGACATGGATGTATCGTATGTTACACCAAGAATTTTTGGTGTGTTTGTGTGTGGTATTAGAGTGTTGCTGATGTAGAGGTGAGGTATGTATTTGTGTTCTTTTGTCCAGTTGGTGAGAAGTGTTGCTATAGATTTGGTTGGAGCTATTTTGAGTCTGTTTGTGATGAACCATGTGTTGAGTGTATCAAGGTATGGCTGGATTATTTCTGCAGCTTTGTCTGTGTTACGATGTGTGCATGTGATTGTTCTGTCGTCTGCGTAAGAAGAGATTTGTATTTCTGAGGTGTCTGTGGGTAAGTCATGCATGTATAGATTAAAGAGCGTGGGGGATAGAACAGAGCCCTGTGGTACTCCATTCTTAATGTTTCTGATGTGCGATGATTGGCCATTATATGACACATAAGCATTCCTACCTGCCAGATAATTGGCCAGCCATCTTTTGGTGTTATTGTGCATGTCTATGTTATATATTTCATTTTTTAGGTTGTGGCGGGGGATAGCATCAAAAGCTTTACTAATGTCTAATGTTATAAGAAGTGTTCTGTGGTGGGGCCTATCTGAATTGATGCCATCTAAAATTCTTTGTGTGAGGTTTATAATAAGTGTTTGTGGAGTGTAGAGGCCTAAAACTGTGTTGTGAGTCAGCAAGGGGAATGTGTGGTGTGAAAAGTTGAAGTATAAGGCGTTCAATGACTTTAGAGGGGGTGCAGAGAAGTGTGATTGGGCAGTGCGATGTTGGGATTGTTGGGTCTTTGTTCGGTTTTGGAATGGTGATTATTTTACCATGTTTCCAGATGTCGGGTATAGTGTTGTGTGAATAGCTGTAGTTTGCAATGTTTGTGAGTGCGTGTATACCTAGTGGTCCAATGTGTTTTTGGTGGATGTTACTTATGTTATCAGGGCCACAGGCAGATGAGTGCTTGAGATTATGTAATATGTGTTTTGTCTGACTGTCTATGAAGGGTGTATAGTCTGAGTCTGTGGGAAAGTCTTTCTTACGTCGAATAGTGCGTCGGTCGTCAGGGTGAGAAGTGAGATGGCTTGTCTGTGCAAAATGATTTATGAGTGTGTTTGCTTGTTGTCTGTTTGAGGGTAGATTGTCTGTTGTTGTGAATATTGCTGCGTGAGAGCGTGTTGTGTTACTGTTGGATAGTGTAATGCTGTTGAGTGTTTTGTACAATTTGCTGGTGTTTGTTTTGTGATCAAGTGTATTGATAAAGTTTTGCCAATGTTGTGTTTTTTGTTCGTGTATTTTATTGGCAATCACAGTATTTAGTGTTTGTATTTGGTCTGCTATGTTTTGAGGGATAGGTGTGGGGGTATTGTGTTTAAGTGTGTCTCGTTGTCTGATGAGGCCTTGGATTTCTGGTGTGAAGTTGGGGTTGTGTGATTTTCTGTTGCCTCTAGGGATGTATCTCTTGTCTGCATTTTGTATGATTGTATTAAAAGTATGCACAGCATTGTTCATATTTGTGATTGGTGTACTGTTAAGCGTTTCAAAATGTTGTTCTGACTCTTCAGTAAAAGCTTCCCAGTTAGCTCTCTTGTAATTGGTGTATGTGTGTCTGTGGCCAACTGGGGTGCATCTTGTTTTGGTGGTGATGATGATTGGAAGGTGGTCAGAACCAAGGGTTCCGACCACTCTCCATGATGTTGTTGGAGTTAGGCAGGGGGAGCAAAAGGTGATATAAGGAGAGGAGGGAGTGTAGAGGGCTTGGTGTGGGATATGTGTATGATTATGTGTGTTGTTCATGATAGTCAATGAGTCCAACTGAGTCTGTATATCAAGCCCTCTGTCTGTGTCAGGGTTGTCAACATACCAGGCAGACGACTTGGCGTTGAAGTCACCACCCATGATCAGGTTGGAGATTGAGGCTAGTTGGCTAAATTGAGGCTTGAAGGTGTTTGGAACTGTGGGGAATGATTGGTGGGGAATGTACATGTTCACTATTGTCAGTGTTGATTTGTTGCCTGTGCGGATTCGAATGGATTGGATTTCTGTAGGGTTATCTGTGGTAGGGAGGAGAATTTTGGTTGTGGCACTTGTGTCCACAAAACAGATGGAGTGGTGGATCAGGGTGATGAGTCCACCACCATTGCCGTCGGTCCGGTCTTGTCTGATGGTGGTGTAATTATGAAATGATGGTGTTTTGTGTGAGTGTCTTAGTTTTGTTTCTTGTATAATTGCAATGTGTATGTTGTGTTGTTTAAGAAAGTGTTCAAGTTCATGTTTTTTCATGTTAATACCGTCAATGTTGTGTTGTAATATGTTGATGTTGTGTGTTCTGTATGAGTTGTATGTTGCCGTTTGGGGTTGAGGTTGGGGTGTTAATGGGGAAGGTATAGGATCTGGGTTAGAGGGGGGGGAAAGGAGAGATTGGGGACAAAGGAAGGGGAGTATTGATTGGGGATAAGGGCAAAGGGAAATTGGGAGTGGGTAAGGGTGCTGGCTGTGGTTGGGGAGGTGAGAGTGGGGTTACTGGAGGGCAGGTACAATAGAACATGTCCAAGTGTTTGTGTATTGGTGGTTTGTGTCAGCAAGTGTTGTACAAGTGAGGTGGGCCCAGTTTTTGCACATATTGCACTGAACTGAGCCCTTTGTCTGTCTGCTCGAAGTAATGGGTTTAGAGCATGTTGGGCATGTGTATTTTGTGGTGGGCCCAGGATTGCTCTCTACATCTCTGGCTAAAAGTAGAAGAAGAGGGGTGATCGCCGGAAAATCACCCCTCGGTGCAGAAAAAACGTAACATTGCATGTTGAGAAAAAGGATTGTGGTACTCCCCAAGGCAGTCGTAGCTCCTCTTGGGGATCGGTGCCACCTGCGTAGAGCCGGTGGCCAGGGCTGGTTGCCGCCGTTTGGCCCCCAACTCTTGGGGTTGGGGGTGGTCCCACAACATAGATGGTGCGGCTCCAGGACCACGTCACCGTCGTTAACCAAATTAATTGTTAAGCGAAAGTGTATACATATACGTACATGTACTGTATGTACAATATCCAGCAATACATGTATCTTTATTTTTGTGTATTTTCCCTCTTTTATACAGTACATTAAAGCTTTATTTACTGTTTTGATAGTATGTATATTAAAGTCTTGTTTATTGTTTTACTCATTAATTTCAAGATTTTAAAAACCTAGGCTAGGCTAGATTATCAACAGTGAATATATTTTTTATTTTAGCTTTATTTTTACATATTTCAAATACAGTATTAAAACCTCGTTCATTGTTTTATTAGCCTATGAAATTTGTATAATTAAAAAAGAAGGTAAAACAAAGAAAACGCAACTGACAAAATGTTGTTTTTATTAACACAAGAAGTACAAAACATTGTGTATGTACGTATACATGAGTTTACAGTTCAAGGTAATGACAATTGAAATTTTTTTACGTACACTTCCTTAAACAGACTGCAAAATAAATTTTTTATTAGCAAGACAAAAGCCTTCAAATACTTCTGGTTCCTCTTTATCACTTGATTCAAATTGGATAATACCTATAGGATCATCTGGGGTTTCGTCATCGGACTCTATAACAGCTGATGTTCCGGGTAAGGGAGAGTCTGCGGAGCTGGTAGGGAGTGGGGATACTGCCAGGGGGCAGTACTTGGAGTTTATTGTAAGAAGTCCAATATAGATGATTGTTTTGTTTGTTTTTTCTTCTCTTCATAAATTTCCGATAACACCTGAGTCCCTCGTTCATATATCTTTCAAATTTCGAAAAACTTTCAGTGTTGGGTCCATTGCTTCAAATAGAGCTAACGCTTCATTCATTTTAGCAAAAGCTTGAGCCAAATCTTTAGCAGTAAACTTTTTTCTGCATGGATACAAGTACGTCATCTGTTTCTTTTATCTCTTGCTGCTCTTGTAACTCTATTAATTCTTCATCAGTCAACTCTCTTTCAACAAAGTTTATTACTCTCTCCACATCTTCAGCTTCCACTTCCAATTGCAAAGAGCATAATTAAGTTAACCGATTTATCCTTTTTATGTTTTCATCTTTATCCAATCCTTCAAAATCATTAACAAATCTTTTTAAACACTTTTTCCATATACCTTTCATACAATTTTCAGTCACTTCCTGCCAAGCTTCATCAATGTTCTTTATACAATCCAGAATATTGCAATTTTTCCAAAATTCACGAAGAGTCATTGCACCATTCTCTGTTGCTGCTACCGCCTTTGCAAAAGTATTACGCAAATAATGTGCCTTAAAAGTAGAAATGGCACCCTGGTCCATTGGTTGCAAATTTGCAGTCGTATTTTTTGGGAGATACACTACTTTAACATTACTGTGCAGATCATCAAGATGTCGGGGGTGGCCTGGGCAATTATCAAGAATAAGCAGAATTTTGAAGGGAATATCTTTTTTCCAGGCAATATTCCCTGGCTGCTGGTACAAAGCAGTTTAAAAACCAGTCCTCGAATAAAGCTTGTGTCATCCATGCCCTTTTATGTGACTGATAATACACTGGCAGTGAATGCTTGTTAACATTCTTTAAAGCCCTTGGATTTTTGGAACGGTATATGAAAAAGGGTTTTAATTTATGCCCTGCAACATTTCTGCCCAAAAGCAACGTCAACTGATCCTTGAATGCTTTATACCCGGGCATAGCTGCAGCCTCTCTGTGCAAATAAGTCCTTTCTGGCATCTTCTTCCAATACAATCCCATCTCATTGATGTTGAAAATTTGTTCGGGTAGATATCCCCCCCTCCTCTATAATTTTGTCTAAAACATTAAGATACTCTGCTGCTGGCTCCGTATCCGCACCTGCTGCTTCGCCAGAAATATGACGACTGTGCAAATTAAATCGCCGACGAAACCGCTGGAACCACCCATGGCTTGCAGTGAATGTTTCTGTGCTTTCTTCTTCCTCACATGACTTCATTGTCTCGAAGATGCTGCGTGCCTTAGCCGGAATTAAAAGTAGACTAACTGGAATTTTCTTGCTTATTTGGTCATCAATCCAAATGGACAATAATTTCTCCATTTCATGGACAAGGCCTTTTCTCCGCCTTGTTATCAAAGCATTATATCCCGTTGTATACTTTGCAGTCTCCTTCACTCGAACTTTGTCCTTTACGATAGTGGATATCGTGGAATGTGCTAGTCCTGTACTACTAGCTTGCTCTTTCATTCCGCCTTCATACATACATATACAGAGGCTTTTTCCCCCTTAAAAGGGAGGTAGCTAAAAAGAAAAAGGCATAAAATCATTCCCACCCATTCCATCCCTGAATACACTCCACACCCCTCCACCCTCCCTCTTATCTTAGCACCTCCTGGATGACAGGTCATCCCTGCACCTTGTCCACTGCCCTGGGTCAGAAGCAGTGTCGCAAGACACAGCACATCCACAGCAAGGCCGCTTCATTAAATCGACGACCCCCCTCTCCGTCTCCCCATGCATAAAAAGAGAAGACGGGGGAAATCCCTTCAGGCTGCGTCAAATTTTGCTCACACATACTACCTCACCCCCCATTCCACCTCATGCATCACAACATCATCCATATACAACCATTCTCCATTCACCCCTGTCTTCTGTCCTCTCCCGTCCTTCATCAACAGACATTCCCCTCTTCCCCAAAGCCCCCTTCACCCCATCCATCCACCTCATCCTAGGACGTCCCCTCATCTTCACTCCCTCCACATCTGCCTTCCACACCTCTTTTACTAGTCTTTCTTCACTCATTCTTTCCATGTGTCCAAACCATCCTCATACTCTTTCATCAACCCTATCTCCCAACTCCCTTTCCACCCCCGTTCTCCTCCTCACCTCCTCATTTCTCACTCTATCTAGCCTAGTAACCCCCATCATACTTCTCAGATACCTCATCTCAAACACATTCAAACTCCTTCTCTCTTCCTCTCTTATGTTCCATGTTTCTGTCCCATACAGTGCTGTTGGCACAATCACTCCTTCATACAGTCTCCTCTTAGCATCCATTCCCAAATGTCTATTCCTCATTACACTCTTTAATCCACCAAGGCATTTACTCGCTTCTCTCAATCTACATTCTACCTCCACCTTTTCCTGCCACATTTGCACCCAAGTATCTAAAACTATCCACTTCCTCCAGTCGCTCTCCCTTAATGCTCACTTCCAGTCTACTGCCACTTTCACCCCTTGTACATCTCATCACCTTACTTTTACCCACATTTATCTTTAGCTTTCTTCCTCAATCCCTCCTCCGGTCCTGCCACAAGCGCAGTGTCGTCCGCAAACAACAGCTGGCTCACCTCCCACTTTTCTCCATTTTCTTTAACCATCTCCAATCCCTGACCCACTACCCTTGCATTTACCTCTCACATTACCCCATCCATGTATAAGTTGAACAGCCATGGAGACATTGCGCATCCTTGATGAAGTCCCACCTTTACCTCAAACCACTCACTCTCTCCATTTCTACTCCTGACACATGCTCTACTACTCTCATAAAAACTCTTGACAGCTTCTAGAAGCTTTCCTCCTATCCCATATATCTGCATAACCTCCCACAGTGCCTTTCTGTCTACCCTATCATAAGCCTTTTCCAGATCCATAAAAGCCCAAAAAAACATCCTTCCCCTTTCCTATAGCTTTCTCACATATTTGTCTTACCACAAAGATCTGATCTACACAACCTCTACCCGTCCTAAATCCACACTGTTCCTCACCAATTACTCCTTCTGTTCCTCTCCTAATCCTCTCAATCAAGAGCCTCCCATAAGCCTTACCAACTACACTTAACAAGCTAATCCCTCTGAAACTACTACATTCACACTTGTCCCCTTTTCCCTTATAAAGTGGAACTATACAGGCACTCCTCCAATCCTCTCTCCAGCAAACATTAAATAACCTCACCATCCAGTCCACCAACACTGTACCTCCTTTTTTTAAACATTCTGCATGGCATCCATCCAGACCAGGTGCCTTACCTGCTTTCATCATCTTAACAACTGCCTTCACTTCATCCTTCCTTATTTCTCCTCCATTTTCCTCACTCATCACTCTCATTTTCTTAGCATTTCCCACTGCAACTATCTTTCCTTCCCTATCCTTCTTCACATTTAGCAACTCCCTAAAATATTCTGCCCATCCTCCCCTTACTGCCTTCTCTTCCATTATCATCTCTCCATCTGCACCTTTTACCTTTTCTTCTCTACTTCATTCGCCTCCTCTTCCTCTCTTAATTTCTTTCCAAAACATCTTTTTATTACTTTCAAAATTTTCTGTCATACTCTTACCTCACTTCACATCTGCTCTCCTCTTTGCCTCCTTTACCTTTTGCTTTACTTCTCTTTTCCGCCTTCATACTGATTAATAATCTTCATTTTTGTATCTATATCTATTGCTCTTCTTTGTTTCTTAGCAGATGATCCTCGTGGACCTGTACTTTTTCTTTTTGCATACATGTTGAGGGATATAAATGTAACAAAAATATAATCAATAGACACATGTAAGTCGATGGTATGCTACTTAAAGACTAAGGAACCAAGCAGCGTGTGAGCGTGCGAGCGACCCCACGCGTAGCCAGTTGCCTCAGCCAACTTATCGTACACGACGTCGTAACTTCGGGAGATTTACGTTAAATGAATATGGGTCTGTCATAAAGCCTGTCATTACTCTGCGTTGTCGTTAACCGAGTAAGTCATTAAACGAGGAGTGGTTGTATTGCTGAGTTCAGAGGGTACTTGACTGAAAACAGGAAACATGAAGTGGTTGGTCATCATCATTTTGTAGAGACCAATGTCCCAACTATCTTTAAGAAAAAGCAGAGCTGCAACAAATGAATACTAAATGTATTTCATAAACCATAAATCTGAAAACAATTGGAGGTAATTATTTTGACTTTGACCAACTTTACGCAAAAATTATGGACGGGTTTTAAGAGCATTTTCAGGGAAGATTGATACTGGGTCCAGCAACAATTTATAAGTTTTTAATAGTATCTAAGTTTATCATTTATAAGTTTTTATGGCTCTAAGCACTCCTATCCTGACTCAGCAAAACTCCATCCTTCATTGACGGAAGTTTGTGGTCTCGGAGGTTTTTGAGTTTTCTCCAGAGGACATGAGTCGAGCAACTCATACATAATGCTAGTGATGATGAAGAACATATTTCATTGGGTATACTGAAAGTGGGATTTGTGATACTGAAGAATTTAATTGCAGTCATTGCAGATGAAGGCTGAATGTTCCTGACACACTGCTCTTTTGCAGTATAGGCAGAAGCTCTTGGTCTTCCTGTTATACAACCGGCTACACAAGCCACACCGCTTTCTCATAGTGAAGATCACTTGCTGATGGGTCATGTTCAAGTCAAAGACTGTTACGATGGTCATCAAAGTACTTCTGTGCATCCCCTTGAAGCTCATCCTCTCAATTGCCCATGGCCGTATCATCTCTTCTGCCAGCTCAATCAGATACTTCCGGCGTGAAAGTTCCGTCTGTCCATCACGTTTCCTCATTTCATTGCAGATGATATAGGAATTGACACCGGCGGAGTTGAAAAGTCCGTACATTATGCACAAAGGCCACCGTTTGGTTTTTCGGCTGCACGTATATTGGGCACACATTTGATCAAACGTGTCAACCCCTCCTTTTGTGCTGTTATAATACAAGATGATTTCTGGCTTCCCACAGTCATCTATAACAGGTTGTTGGTGGATTGAGGAGATCAACTGCACAAATTTTTTCTTCTTCTCGTCAGGTAAATGTGACACAATTGTCATGGTTGTGTCAAAGAGGAAAGCCGTGCACCCTTTTTTGATGACCATCTTGTCTGTCATTAGAGCTGGTACTTGTGGCTTCTTGTCCCTCAGTGTGCCTACATATGTGAGCCCATAATTTTGCAAAAGGTCTTGTACAAGGGGTACAGAAGAGAACCAGTCGTCCCCTGTAACATTCCTGTTTGTGTGTTTGTAGTCCTCTACTAGAAGTGTCGTGATATGATGCCCCAAGTTCTTACCGGTGGGTGGCTGCGTTTGTTTGCCCAGGTAGGGAATAGCATTCAGCATGTACTTTGAGTCACTGTCACATACCATCATTATCTTCAGTCCATATCTTGCAGGCTTACTTGGTATGTACATGCGGAAACTGCATCTACCTCTGAACCCAAGAAGCTGTTCATCAATCGTCATGTTTGAGCCAGGTGTATAACCAGACCTGCATTTTTCAATGAACAAGTCCCAGACCTCCCTGCCTGCGGCAAACTTGTCGGTCTTCTTTCTCTCTGCCGTGGTAGTCGTGTCATCAAACCGAAGGCAACGTAGTAGAAAGCAAAATCGACGCTCCGACATTGCTGCCCGATACAGCGCAGGGCCATGAATTTGACTGAACATCTCTTCCGTGCTCACGTCGTTGTCACCCTTGATGCCAGAAAAGATCAGGCATCCAATTAGTGCCTGTATTTCAGGGATAGTTGCTATATCTAAAGATTTACGGATATACTTTTTGGCTTCCAACTCAATGTACATGTTTGTGTACTTGTGTATTAGGCATATGATATCAAATGTAAAGTATTCGAAACAGTTAATTGGTGTTGGCTGAAAACTGTGATGCCTAGGGGCGGCCATCTGCATGGTTGGCAGGAGATTACGAGCTGGTGTTATGGCAGATGGTCTCCTGACTGGGTTTGTGTGCCACACATATCCATTGCGGCCCTTGACAGTTTCCACTTTCAGTTTCACTCGCAAGTCATCTGTCCGGGTGGCTTGTTCAGTTGGTGTGGCAGCAGAAGCAGAGGCTGAAGTGGATGCCGGGGTGGTTCGATCAGTTGGTGTGGGACAACTACGTTTTGTTGAAGGTTGACTTGTAGAATCATCTTCTGAGGTTTCTGTGTCATATTCACTTTCTTCACTCCCATGACAAGATGGTTCTTCAATTTCATCAATATCACTTTCGTCACTAGAGTCACACATTACCATATCATCACCTGTGCCTGACGTTATCGTATGTCTCTGAATACAGTTTTTTTCTCTGAAAATTATTGCCTGAAAAATACAAAAACAAAAAAAGAATATATATATATATATATTCACCAAGAATGAAACATCATCTCTGTACCAACTACAAACATCCTTTGTCATCACTTGAAATTATGTCTTTTCCATTATTCAGTTCATTAAAAATTAAACAACAATAAAAATTAAATCAAACATCGAAACATTTACCCGGCATAACGACAAACAGATAAAAAAAAAAATAATAATAATAATGAACATGAAACTATGATTCCCTAGTCAACACAATTACGACGCACTCCAAATGATACCATCACCATCAAAAACAAACAAAATTAAAACAAAGCTAAATGAAATTCAACATATCAGTCTACTACAGAATTAAAACAAAATTAAAACAAAGCTAAATCAAATTCAGCATATTAGTCTCCACTACACCCTCACTTCCTATGTTTTTCTGTTGATAAAAAAGAAGAAATTATTATTTACCCATAAGTATAAATGATAAAACATTTATATGACATGAACAAACCTCAGGTAAAGTGGGGTTTGACAAACCCCAAACTACTCACACCTCAGGTAAAGTGGGGTCTGACGGGCCCAAAAACTCTATAAACCTTATATAGAGCAAGATTCAGGAATGACCCTATCACCCCATTAAACTACTCCACTCGTTAAGAAGGTATATGGGTGAACATATCTATATGTAATATATTAGTATATTAAAAGTAAAAAACAAAAAAGCATGGGGTCTGTCTGACCCCACTTTGCCTAAGTCGGGTTAATATAACAAGACTCCCCCTGTATCAGGAGGCTAGGATGGTGCCCATTACGGAGGACTTTGTAACATGGAATTTAATGAATTATGTCTTTGGTTCAACTTGCCAGTGGTAGGGTTTGAACCACCATCACCTCAACTTTCACCGCAAGTAGTGAAAACCTAAGCCACTTGACCAGCAAGCATCCTGGTTTCCTTTGAAATGTCTAAATTCTCTGCATGCTTCAAACCCATACTAGGGTATAGTAATGACTGCATAACTATACAGTATGCAGTCAATATTCTAAGAACTTTACAGATATTCCTACAATCAAAAGCACACGGAGTTTGTCTATATCACACAATGAGTGCTCTCCACCCATAGAGAAATAGAGAGCTGCTTTCATATGTTTCATGTTCCTCTTTCCTGGTGCTTCCTTAAACCTATCCTTTCCCACTCCTCAGTCCCCATCTTTTCATTTCCCTCTGATACTGTGGTGTGGTGGGAGGTCAATAACATTCCACTGTATTCCCATACATGTCACAGTATTTTATGAGTTATAACCAGTGTTTCTATCTTTGAAAATGATACTACAATGAAGGGGACCCAAAGAGGTCCCCATAGAGATAAGTAAGGATGGCAGCACATGAAAACAGCGAGAGAACAGGAATAATATGTTGCCAGCATTATTTTGGAATGGTGAATAGCCTCCCAACATAAATAAATGCTTCATTACTCTGGTCCACTGGGGTTCACTGAAGGTCCTAAAATAATGACCACATAAAATATATGCAGTGAATACCCCATATGATGGAGGCAAAAGAGAGAGAGAGAGAGAGAGAGAGAGAGAGAGAGAGAGAGAGAGAGAGAGAGAGAGAGAGAGAGAGAGAGATAGAGAGAGGGGGGAGAGAGATAGAGAGAGGGGGGAGAGAGATAGAGAGAGGGGAGAGATATAGAGAGAGGGGAGAGAGATAGAGAGAGGGGAGAAAGAGAGAGAGAGAGAGGAAAGAAAGGGGAGAAAGAGAGAGAAGGGGAGAAAGAGAGAGAGGGGAGAAAGAGAGAGAGGGGAGGAGAGAGAAAGAGAGAGAGGGGAGGAGAGAGAGAGAGAGAGGGGGGGAGAGAGAGAGGGGAAAGAGAGAGACAGAGAGAGAGGGAGGGGAGAGAGAGAGAGGGTAAATTATAAAAAAAATATATATATATATATATATCTGACTACTGACTATACAGGGTGTTTGGGATAAATTTCAGAACCCTCTGAAGGATTTAATAGCGGTAAAATGCAATGGATAGCTGATTGTGTGTACTATTGGTGGGTGTGAGAGCTAAAGAGCTTGGACAACTGGAAAGCATCGGAATATTGGAAGAGAGTGACCTGCATGATGATGATTAGCGTCCGATTAAAAAATTCGGAAATCTTAGTTGCAGCTCAGTGATCCTTCAATACTGTGAAGGCCAAAAAAAACAAAAAAAACAAGAGGGTGGCAAGATCCAGGAAAGGCAATGTGGCGAGAGATGAGCGTTGGAGTGGCGACTATGAAGAAAGCACTGTATCAGGATCTTTGCTACTCCTCATACAAGAGGCACAAGGGCCAATTACTCACTGCCAAGGCCCAAGAGAACCACCTTACTAAAGCCAAGAAACTCCTCAAGAAGGTCAAACACCCAGTCAAGCTGGGGACACTGGTTTTTCTCAGACAAGAAGAACTTCTTCCAGGACCAGCTGCACAATGCACAGTCTGCACGAAGTCCCATGCTTCATGAAGACCAAGTTCCCTCAAATTGTGATGGTCTTCCGATGTGTTTCCCGTGAAGGCGATGTCATGCCGCCCCACATCTTTGACAAGGGACTCCGACTCACTACAGATGGCTATACTGAGTTGCTGTCCACTGTTGTCAAGTGCTGGATGGAGAGAGTGGCTGCACATGTGGCAGCAGGACTCAGCTCCATGTCACACCTCCAGGAAAACCCAGACGTGGCTGTCTGAGAACCTGTACGATTTCACCAGTCCCAACATCTGGCCCCCCAACTCGCCTGAGTGCAACCCCATGGACTATTTTGTGAGGTGCAGTTGAAAAAGATGCCAATTGTACTGCCTGCAACTCTAAGGACTAGCTGATTGCCAAGATCAAGCTAGGTGTCTCTCTAAGGACACCATGAAGGTTGCACGCTGTAGGTTCAGGTCCTGCCTGGAGGCCGTGGTGGAGGCTCAGAGCAGCTTCTCTGAGTGAATTGTATTTGGCAAAAGATCCTCTAAGAGATGCACTTTGAATTTTGAGAATACATAAAATTTTGGCCAAGATATGACATTTTTCTTTCCTCTCTAAAAAATTGTCAAATCTACATCAAACACCCAGTACATGACAGCATACCCCACAACAACAAACCAAAAAAGGAACCTGTGAACTGTTCCTGGCTGAGTCAGCTTTCTACTTACCTTGGACTGCATCATTGCTTGTGACGTTGTTGGTGAACTGAGCCCTGGCTTCGGTGCAATGGGCACATTCTTGCTCATTGATGTGCCCTTACCCTTGGAGGTTGTAGAGGTTGATGTTACGGATTTTTGTGGATTTTCTAAGACGTACTCAAGAAGGTGAAGAAGACCAGTATCTACAAGAAAAAATGAAAACATCCATTGAATAAATCACCAAGAATGATATACATATAATTTTGATTCCTTCAGAAGCTAAAATTTATTATTCTTTTTTTTATTTATTTTTTATTTTTTGGTCAAGTTAAATGTTTTAAGGAAATGACGAAGTGACTCTACCCTAAAGGAGATGACATGCATGATACTAGAAATTATATATATATATATATATATATATATATACATACACATAGTAAACCCTCAATACAATGGACGATATGGGGACAGGGGTCTGTCTTTATATATGAAGGTCCGTTATATCCGATAGATATACCGGACTGATCTATTATATCCCTAAGTTTGTCCAGTATTAGAAATTAGTGAGATTAGAAATTACAGTAAACCCTCTATATAATGGATGATATAGGGACAGGAGTCTGTTGTTATAACTGAGGATCTCTTGCTACAACAGATGAAAATCCATTATAGCAAGGGTTTGTCCGGTCAGAGTTTTTCTCCGTTATATCAGATATCTGGTATATCAAGATCTGTTATATCGAGGTTTTACTGTATATATATGCAAAATTACCACAGGAGCAAAGAAACTTGAAGACAGCAAGTCTTCAAGTTTCTTTCTTCCTGTGATAATTTTGCATACTTTGTGTAATGGTTGTTGTTGTTGTCGTCGTTCCCTATACTGTCTGTCCGAGCAGTCCCGTCTCCCCAAGGAATGCCATAGCCGAAACTGGGTTTTCCCACAAATCCTTTATAGGGCGTATGTTGTGTTGTTTGCGTGCATGATTGTGTATAATGCAGTCTTCCATTATGTGTTGTATGGTATGGTCCTGGAGCTGCAGCGTCTACGTCGTGGGACCACCCCCCAACCCCAAGAGTTGGGGGCCAAACGGCAGCAACCACCCCTGGCCACCGGCTCTACGCAGGTGGCACCGATCCCTGTGTAATGGTGATATAGTAGCCCTTCATAAATACACAGACACAAATTTAAGGCTAGGTATAATAAATTAGACTAGGAGACAGGAACCAATCAGAGTTGATTCCTTCTTGTACACTACAATTAGGTAAACATGTACATACACACACAGATGCATCAATAGGTCCTTTCTCCCTTGTAAAGAGGGCATTTGAGTCAAATGTATACACCCATTCTACAGCTATCCCACACCCATCCAAACACTAACCTCTCGTCCCTTACAACTTAGTTCTTCAGAGATGAGTCATCCCCATCTCCCATACACTGCTCTGGGCATAAACAATGCAGCAATACAGAACACCTCTACAGGAGGGCAATACCCAAAACTGATCATCTCTCACTGCTTCATTACATGGCAATTATCCTTCCTCTCATCCATTCAAGAAATATACAAAGAAGACAAAGAGAAATCCCTTTGAGTTGCATCATTTCCTGCTCCACTTGTAACTAGTCTCCACTCACACCTGTCATTTGCAATCTCTTTTCCCTGCTCTAAGTCACTCCTCTCACATCTAATGCCCTTTTCATTATATATTCATCCCACAGGCCTTTCCCCCACTATGATAGGTGCTGGCACATGATACAACAATGGGGGGGAGGGGTAATCCAGCTCAGGGTGTCAGGCCCTGCTGACTAGGTAATTGCAAAGATGGGTGTGATATTATGAGAATCTTATTGTGTATGTGATGGATGAATGCACCAACTCAGACATTCCCTATTTGTATAAAGGGAAGGAGCAACGCTCATTAGGTCCTACCTCCTATTATCTAAATTTCCATCATACCTAGCCTCAAATTCATGTACAGTTCCAACTTAATCTATGTGCTTGATTTCCAACTATCATACCTAGATTTGAACTCATGTATGGTTTGAGCTTATGCTACATCGCCTGATAAGATATTCCACATATTTGTGCATTTATATGGAAAACTGTATTTCTTCACATCTTTTCGACATGTGATCTTTCTTAATCTGCCTCCATGACTTCTTTGAGCCCTTCCATCTTTAATAGATCTCTGTCAATGCAATCTATCCCCTCTAGAGTGTGTGTGTGTGTGTGTTTATCTAATCATAATATAAAAGAAGCACTACTTCCCTTACTCTACTAGAATATGGGCTCCATGGTAACATGCAGTCTTTGTTTCCTTTGCCATGTTTATGCAACATGCAGTCAATACTTTGGGGATTGTTTGTGGAGACATCCTTATAGAGCAGGGTCATAATTAATCTACATTAGAGTTAAAATCTTTATTCATAAATGAATTATGACACTTGAAAATGTTCTTTGTCACTTCTAAGACTACCTCTTCCTGATCTCCCATGCAGTGGGGGGGGGGAAAAGAATGCCATCACCACAACCACATGCATGATGTAGGTGACTAAATGGGATATAAAAAAGCAAAGACACAACAGGGTCTGGAAGAACTCCATCCGGAACCCTACTTATTTGGTCATTAAATGTGTTTGGATGTGGTAAACGAGTGTTAGGAGTAGTCCTCACCTCGTTACTCCCATCCTCACCTCTTCTCTGCTCATATTTGACCTCCGAGGGCCCCCCAAGAGAATCGCTCATGGGGCCAGCTGAATGACTAACCAGTGCCACGTAAGACACCACAAAGCCCCTTTGAAGGAACACGTGCAGTACCCACCTCATACCCCATCTATGAGAGTCAGTGGCCCGAGAATGTTTTTGCATTTTACTTCCCTCTCCTCACACTTGACCTCACAGCAATTATGAGCACGGGTCAAGAACTGCTTGTGTATATCAAGGATGGACAAATGCCCAAAGACTCAGATAGCATCAGAGAAGCATACATGAGCCTAGCTCGCTGCTCCTTGCTTTCTCCCCCCCTCCCCCCTTGCTCCCTTGCAAGCAGATTACCAGGGAACACAACCCGAAATGAGAAACAATGGTCTCAAACTGTTCGGAAATAGATTCAATTTGGAAGTGGGTAGAAACAACTTCGCCAACCGTGTAGTTAATGAATGCAATAAACTTCCTGCAGAGGCAGTGCACTGTAGTTCAATTTGAAGCTTTAAGAATCATTTAGATAAACACCTAAGCAAGATGCTGTAATGATTATCATTTATTTTATATTATTTGTTTTTGTTTTGTTATCATTTGTCTGTTTGATTCTCATTTATTATTAGTTATATGTCAATTTATTATTATTGACTATTTACCTGTTTGTTTATTATTTAACTGTACCTATGCATTTATGTATTTTATTTGTTATTTACATTATTATAGTTTTTATTTATTTATTTATTTATTATTAAGATTTTTTTTGCATCCGACCTAGATATGGACCAAAAGGTCTCCTGTGGGCATGCTCCGCCTTTGTAATCCCTCGCCATCTTTCCCCCCCCCCCACCCAACATTCATTGTTAAATAAACCCAACTTCCTCTCCATCATTTGTCTTGCCATCAGTTTAGACACTGGACAGAAAGGATACTGGTCTATACAGGGGCATGTGGATTGTTTGGTTTCAAGATGGGGCTTGTACATGCTCATTTACAGATTGGTGAAATTTGGTTTTACTTCCATGAGTGGTTGATGGATGTTTGAAATCTTGTCTGGGCCTTCTTAATGGTTGTTCTTCTATTTCTTTTATTTTGTACATGCTAGAAAAGGGAAAGGTGACATCCGTTTCTGTTTTTGGTTTTTGTCTTTCTAAATTAGTTAACTTCCTAATTTCAGTTGTGGGTATCAAAATTATTTTGGAGAGGTGCTTGTTACTGATGCTGCACTGCTGTTTTGGTTATGGGATTTTTCCTGAAGTTTTCAATGGCTTTTACTGTACTGCAAATTTTAGTGTCAATTTCCCTTCAATATTTTCTTAGTTTTCTTTCTTTTCTGCTGTTTGCTTTACCTTCTTGCTTTGTTGCTCCTGACCCTGGCAGTAGGCCAGAGACAGAGATGACCCTCCATCCATAAGAAGCTAAGAGGAGAGGGAAATACACGGGTGATGGACAGAAGTGGAATAGATTGGGGTGACTGTATGCCTTGGCTAGCTACTTCCCTTATTATGGGGTGGAGGTCCTAGGATATACATATAGATAGCTTTCTAAACAAATAGTTTAATTAGTTCTCTCTTATTCTGTGGGTTTCAATTTTCTTTTTAGTCTATTTCTTATGAAAGTGACCATTTCAGTTGTTTAGTTGGATCGAATATTTTCATGAAGCCTCTGGAAAAATGTTTAATGGCAATTTTCTGGTTGGTCATTGTGATCTTTATTTAGTGTTTTGTCTATGGATGGAAATTGGGTTCTAGTGCAGGCCTTGAAGTCCTTTTCTACTTCCTCCACATAATCTTGCTACTGCTTTCTTGTAGTTAATGAGATATGAAGATAAACAGTAGAGCATTGATTCCTTTCAATATCTATCTCATATCTCCTCCACATGCAGGATTCCATCATTGGCCCCACATGAAAGGGCATTGCAAGAATACAAGATTAAGAGAAAATCTGAGAGGAACTCTGAGAGGCAAGAACAATAATGTTTTAGTATACCCCTTCTTAGAGGGTCAAATACACTAACCCTACCTTCCCACCTCCTTTGGATTTTTAGGGCTAGACGACTGTTTGGGTTGGGTGGTGGTGGTGATGATGATAAATGATGATGATCATCATTGTGTGTATATTTTCCCATTGTTACAAATTTCAAGGTTAATATGGATGAAGGTGAAAGTGAGAAGGGAGATGTGGGTCTTTCTAAGTGCATATGGGCCTGGTAATGAGAGTATAGAGGAAAGGGAGGCTTTTTGGATAGATTTAAACGAGTGAATAGAGGGTTTAGGGAGAAATGTCAATGTGGTGGTATTGGGAGATCTCAATGCTAGAGTTGATGAACCCACAGATGGAGTAGTTGGGAAGTGTGGAGTGCCAGGAAAAATTGTAATGGAGAGTTGATGGTGATGCATCAAGAAAGAGAGTTGATGATAACAAACAGTGTTTAGGAAGAAAGTCAAGCATAATTACACATGGGAGATGGTGGTGGATGGAAAGGTGGTAAATAGGACTTTAATGGACTATATAGTGGTGCCCAGGCAGACTAGGAAGAGTTTTGGATGTACATGTTCTTAGGGGACAGAGTGGGGGGATATCAGATCATTTCCTGGTGGAAGGAAAGTTGAGAGTGGAGGATGGATGGAGAAAGAGGACAAGAATAAAAGGAAGGGAGATAGTGAAGGACAGAGTGGAAGTTGGTGTGGAAGAGGAATAGGGGTGTTTCAAGAAGAAAGTGACAAGGTGTGCAAAGATTGATGTAGAAAAAGAAAAATGGAAGGAAACTGAAAGAAGGGTATTGAGTGGTGGGATGATGAAGTGACGGAGTTTGGAGAGATATGCAATAGGAGAAGTTGAAGATAAATGTGGGTAAAAGCAAGGTAATCAGATGTACAAGGGTAAAGCATGGCAGTGATTTAGAAGTCTAAAAGGAGAGAGGCTGGAGAAGGTTGATATCTTTAGGTACTTTGGGTCACATGTGGCAGGAAATGGAACAATGGAGGTGTAGGTAAACTGTAGATTGGGAGAAGCAAGTAAATGCCTTGGGGTATTAAAAAGTGTTATGAGAAATAGGCAGCTGGGAATGGATGCAACGAGGAGATTGTGTGAAGGGGTGATTGTGCCAACAGCATTTTATGGGAGACTTAAAATTTCAGTGAGGCAGAGGAAGAAGTATGATAGGGGTTACTAGGTTGGATTGGTTGAGAAACAAGGAGGTGAGAAGAGTGGGAGTGGAAAAGGAGATGGCGGATAGGGCTGATGAAAGATCATTGGGATGATTTGGACACATGGAAAGAATGAGTGATGAAAGTTTAGTAAAAGATGTGTGGAAGGCAGAAGTGGAGGGAGTGAACTTGAAGGGACAACCAATGATGAGAGGGAGGGATAGGGTAAAGGAGGACATAGAGTAGGAGGGGAATGTCTGTTGAGCAAAGAAGGGAAAAGGCAGGAGATAGGGATGAGTGGAGAAGTACTGTATATAGATGATACTGTTGTGTAAAGTTGGGAGGGATGGGAGATGCTTATGTCTGAATAATATTTTGACGAGCCCAAAGTGATTTCTCCTTGTCTTCTCTTTTTCTGCATCAGTGGATGGAGAGGGGTCGCTGAATAAGTGAAGTGGCCTTGCTGTGGATGTACTGTATCTTGTTACATTGCGTTTGACCCAGGGCAGTTGGCAGATGCAGAGATGACTCATCATCCATGAGGAGCCGAGATGAGAGGGGTAAAAAGTGTGGCGGAGAGGAGTGAAATGGGTGGGAATAGGTATGTGCTTCTGACTTAGCTACCCTCTCATATGGGGGAAAGTGCTCTTGGTATATAAACAGACAAATTTCTTCATCAAAGAGATTGCCAATCAAGCCACCATTAATAGATCTAACTAGGATTCAAAATATAGAGGATTGGACTAGTTACTATGGTTATTTTCAAAAAGCAAGTTAGGGAAGTATGTATGAGCAAAATTTGACGCAGCCCGAAGGGATTTCTCCCCGTCTTCTCCTTTTATGCATGGGGGGGACAGAGAGGGGGGTCGCCGATTTAATGAAGCAGCCTCGCTGTGGATGTGCTGTGACTTGAGACACTACCTCTGACTCAGGGCAGTGGACAAGGTGCAGGGATGACCCGTCATCCAGGAGGTGCTAAGATAAGAGGGAGAGTGGAGGGGAGTGGAGTGTATTTAGGGATGGAATGGGTGGGAATGATTTTATGCTTTTTTCTTTTTGGCTAGCTCCCTTGAAAGGGGGAAAAAGCCTTGGTATATGTATGTAAGTTAGGGAAGGAACAAGAGGAATAAGGAAGAACTCAAATTATAAACCAATCCTTCTTATTTTTTCTTGAGCCCTGTGCCGGAGTAATGACTGCATTACGGACTTTTGGTGGCACCCCTATGGACCAGAGCCATGCAGCATTCTTTTACATTTAGATACAAATCTCCACTACCTGAGGAATACCAAGTTGCTTTTTATCTTTCAGTATTCCTTGTTTCTACTGTCCTCCATAAACCCATTTTTAATACATATATACATATACCAAGGCTTTTTCCTCCTTCCAAGGGAGGTAGCCAAAAAGGGAAAGGCATAAAAACACTCCCACCCATTTCATCCCTAAATACACTCCACACCCCTCCCACCCTTCCTCTCATCTGAGCACCTCCTGGATGACGGGTCATCCCTGCACCCTGCTCACCGCCCTGGGTCAGAAGCAGTGTCGCAAGACACAGTACATCCACAGCGAGGCCGCTTCATTTAATCGGCGATCCCCCCTCTCCGTCCCCCTTTGCATATAAGGCGAGGACGGGGAGAAATCCCTTCGGGCTGCGTCAAAATTTACTCACACATACTACCCCACCCCCCACTTCCCCGCCCATTCCTCCTCATGCAGTCACAACATCATCCATATACAACCATTCTCCACTCACCTCTGTCTTCCGTCCTCTCCCTTCCTTCCTCAACAGACATTCCCCTCTTCCCCAAAGCCCCCTTCACCCCATCCATCCACCTCATCCTAGGACGTCCCCTCATGTTCACTCCCTCCACATCTGCCTTCCATACCTCTTTTACTAGTCTTTCTTCACTCATTCTTTCCATGTGTCCAAACCATCCTAATATTCTTTCATCAACCCTATCTCCCAAATCCTTTTTCACCCCTGTTCTCCTCCTCACCTCCTCATTTCTCACTCTATCTAGCCTAGTAACCCCCACCATACTTCTCAGACACCTCATCTCAAACACATTCAAACTCCTTCTCTCTTCTTCTCTTATGTTCCACGTTTCTGCCCAACTTTTTTTTTTTTCCCCTCATGCTCCTGTACCAGAGGAATAAGAATTCTCATGTCCCATCAAGAATCAAACCATGCTTTGACTTTGCCAACACTGCTTATAGGGAGGCCATTGGTGCATACATAACTAACTGATCTTAACTCATCCGAGTAAACTGTGTTAAGGTGGCAGCACACTTGGCTAGCATGCTACTCGCTTTTGCTATTTTGTTCGAGTAGAAACGACTTCAGTTATAACATTCTAGACTTCCGTAAGAATGTCTCAACAATGTGTCTAACATTTGTATTGGTATAACTTCTCTTAGTTCATCATGAAAGAGAGTGGGCGGGGGATGGGGGATGGAGTATGTGTGAATGATATTTTGATGCAACCTAAAGGATTTCTCCCAGGGCAGTGGACAAGGTGCAGGGATGACCCGTCATCCAGGAGGTGCTAAAATGAGAGGGAGGGTGGAGGGGTGTGGAGTGTATTCAGGGATGGAATGGGTGGGAATGATTTTATGTCTTTTCCTTTTTGGCTACCTCCCTTGTAAGGGGGAAAAAGCCTTGGTATATGTATGTTGTCTTTTTCTGCATGAGGGGTCAACCTCTTACTGTCCTAACACCACACTATGCCTCTCCTAATCCTCTCAATCAAGATCCTCCCATAAGCCTTCCCAACTACACTTAAGCTAATCCCTCTGAAACTACTACACTCACAATTGTCCCCTTTTCCCTTGTAAAGTGGAACTATGCAGGCACTTCTCCAGTCCTCCACCACTATACCCCCTCTTAAACAAACATTAAATAACCTCACCAGCCAGTCTACTATCACTGTACCTCCTTTTTTCAAACATTCTGCATGACATCCATCCAACCCAGGTGCCTTACCTGCTCTCATCTTAACAACTGCCTTCACTTCATCCTTCCTTATTTCTCCTCCATTTTCCTCACTCATCAGTCGTTTTCTTAGCACTTCCCACTACAACTACCTTTCCCTCCCTATCCTCCTTCACATTTAGCAACTCCCTAAAATACTCTGCCCATCTTCTTACTGCCTTCTCTTCCATTATCATCTCTCCATCTGCACCTTTTACTTTTTCTTCTCTACTTGATTCGCCTCCTCTTCCTCTCTTAATTTCTTTCCAAAACATCTTTATATTACTTTCAAAATTTTCTGTCATACTCTTACCCCATTTCACATCTGCTATCCTCTTTGCCTCCTTTATCTTATGCTTTACTTCTCTTCTCTTTTCTTTGTACTTCTTATATGTTTCCCTTGTCCTGTTTTGTAACCAAACTATGAAAGCTTGCTTCTTCTCTTCTACAACCTTCTTTACTTCCTCATCTCACCACTCACTACCCTTCCTTCTATTTCCTCCCATCCTCCTTGTTCCACACACCATCTTTGCACACCTTGTGACTCCCTCCTTGAACCATCCCCATTCCTCCTCCACTCCTAGCTCTACTCTATCCTTCACTCTCTCCCACTCCTCTCTCAGCTTCTTCTTATACTCATTCTAATTTTTTTTCATTAAAGGAGTTCACTCTAAGCACCTCCCTACTTTTTGTCCTTTTCCTCTTTCTCCATCTATCCTCCAGTATCAACTTACCTTCCACCAGAAAATTATCTGATATTCCCATACTCTCTCCCCTTAGAACATGTACATCCTTAACTCTTCCTATTATACTCCTATTTACCACTACATAGTCCATTAATGCTCTATCTACCACTCTTCCATCCACCACCCTCTCCCATGTGTACTTATGCTTGACTTTCTTCCTAAACACTGTATTTGCTATCATCAACTCTCTAGACACATTTCCACTATGATTCTTACCTGGAACTCCACATTTCCCAACCACTCTATTTATTGGTTCATTTCCTACCTTAGCATTAAGGTCTCCCAAACCACTACATTGACATTTCTCCCTAAACCCTCTAAGCACTCATTTAAATCTATCCAAAAAGCCTCCCTTTCTTCTACACTCTTCTCACTACCAGGCCCATATGCACTTATAGAAACCCACATTTCCTTTCCCAGTTTCACCTTCATCCACATTAACCTTGATGAAACCCCCTTCCACTCCACTAAACATTTACCTCTCTTCACTTACTAGTATAGCCACCCTTTCTCTCCCTCGCCCTCTCTTCACTCCTGAGAACTTCCCAACTACTCCCAAACTCACACTCGCCCCTCCTTCTCAACTTAGTTTCACTTAAAGCTAACACTTCCATCTTTCGTCTCACAAACATACTGTCTATCTCTTCTCTTTTACTCTCATCTGTACTACATCCACGCACATTAAAAGACCCAAACCTTAGGGTACTGGTTGGAAAACTCCTAGACCCTCTTATGCCTTTACTTTTTTTAGGAATGTCCCCTGTGGGGCTACAGGGAGAAGGATGCCTAGTCCCAATCCCTGTCCCATTTTTCTCGCCTCTTTACGATTCAAGTGGGAATACTTGGTGGCAGTATTCTATCCCCACCACAGGGTAGGCAAAAAAGGAAATGAATATTATGAGAAATGGTACAGGACAGTAACAAAGGGTTGGGGGACAGCATAATGGAGGGACAGTCACAGTATATTAAAAGTGTCGTCATTTTTCTGTGAGCAGAGTCCTCTATCACTGACAAAATGATACATGGCTCTGGTCTGTAGGGATGCCCCATATAGACCCTAAAGTATCAACTGCAAGCTACTTTGTCACAATAACATGACTACTGTGCTGCCACCACCTTTACTCTGGGCTAAAAGTGTTATCAAAGTCCCAAAAGTGCTAACTACATAAAACTAGTATGGAAAAACAAATCAATCAATTCAATAAATTCATCAATCTGTTATCCAGGTTCTCTTTTGCAGTGAACCTATAGCCTCAGGCGATCAGACTGGATCACTTGTCCCACCCATAAATCTGTGATGAAATTTTGTGTTGCTGTCTGGAAGGGGCATTTAAAAATAAACAAATAAGTGGGGAGCACAGTGATCAAGTGAAGTAGTCCACCAACATCTGGTAACAAGAATCTACATGGCAATTAGTCCTGCTATAGTAAATGCACAATGGCAGTATGGACATGCAGTTTTCAATTCCTGAGCTCTAACAAAGGCATTAATGCTAACCACTTTATTGAGTAAGTAATAGCTAACATGCTGAACAATGCAAAAATATAGCATTAGCCAAAATAAAATTTGTGAGAGGCCTGACATTAAGGGGGTTAACATGCTAAACAATATTGAAGCCTGATACAAAACATTCATGCATCTTAATCTTCTGCAATAAATCTTACTTAACAACCACTAAGTTTAAGTAATTTGAGTACAAGTCAAGAATGAACTCCAAATGAGATCAGATGTATACTAAGGCCGAAACTGCCACCTGACAACAAACATAGGAGGGGCTTATGAATGCCCCAAGACAAACGATCTAGCATTTTCATTTGTATTAAAAACTACATCTCTGGCATCAAACCAAAGTGATGCATCATGTTTTTTCAGAATAATTTGAATAACAGAAAATGCTATATCCATCTGAACAGTCAGTCCTGTGACAGTAAACCCTGAAACCAGTGCAACTTTAATTTAGCTAAACCATTCTTATCCTTAGTGTTTTATTAAGAAGAAACTACGATAAAACAGAGCAGAGCCTAAGAAAAATTAGGAACCATCTGCTTGAACAAAATATCACATACCTTTGCCACCATTAACACCTTTGACCCGTAAAGCTGATGAAAAGGATGCATACATCAATATAACAGATTTTAAAACAAATATATATTAATAAATGAATAAAATAAGGATATAAATATATATCTATTCAGTAATGGCGATTTAATCAATCTTTATATCATATGTCATAGAGAATTCTCTTAAAAATAGTGCCCACAAGTCATAATTGTTAAATGGTTTTTACTGTGGATGATGTGGGCTTGTACTATGGCAATAGTTTGACCTATGAATCACTAAGATATTTAATACAGATATCTATAAAGGGAGATGGCAACAGTGCTGAATATGATGTACAGTGTATTCTGTGTGTTGGTCATCTGGGTCAAATAAAGTCTATAACTAAGTAAACTCAGTATAGGTACCATCTCAACGAGGGCTGGATACCTAAATACAGCCCAGCCAGAGTTTTTCTCACTCTTCTTAAGAGTGTTTCTCAGTTGAGCTGATGTCCCAGGGAGCCTGGTAAGTGTAGAATTTGGAGGTCTATTGTGGGGTGCTTGTCTTTGTAAGGACAGGTTCTGGGTTGCAGGATAAAGATGTTTGAGCAGTAAAAGTTGCTAGGATTGTTTCAATTTTGTATTCACTGGGTTATGCTATGTAATATGGTGTGAGTGATGGGAGGGTTTGAGGGTTTGGGTAGAAATGTATGTCAATCATTCTCACATGTTGTTCTATGGTAATGGTTCTTCATGTTTTTCAGCCCCAATACTCCAACGTTCAATTCCAAGTCAACCTGATCCCTCTTTAATATTAGCCTACTGCGCATGACTTTTAATTTCTAATTTACTGTAGAAAAGAGAAAACAGACTGGCTATGAACAAAAAGCTGAATTCTAGATTTTTTCCAGTAAATAAATGAATAAAGTATAATTCCTAAATAAAATATCAGTTTAATATTTTCCAGGATGCCTTTTTGAGTACCCCAAAAAACCAGTTTCGATACCCTTGGGGGTATTGAGGCACTATTTTACGAACACCTGCTCTACAAGTGTAGATTTACTATTCTATCTACATACATCTATCTAACCAAGGGCTTTTTCCTCCTTGTAAGGGAAGAAGCCAAGTCAAAAAGAATGTACTCCGTCCCATCCACCACCCTTTCCTCCCTCCCATCTTAGCTCCTCATGGATGACAGGTCATCCCTGTATCCCACCCACTGCCCTGAGTCAGAAGTAATGTAGCAAGACACAGTACATCCACAGCAAGGTCACTTCCTTTAACCTCTTCACTCCGAAGCACATCGCACATCCAGCAGCATTAGCTGCTCGACGTGCGATGTTGCGTCATAATAATCGCATTATAAAAAATAAAGTCAGTACTCAATCGTTCGTTCTCTTTCACCCGTGTATTTTGATAACCATAGAAAATTGATGAAGCCAGTTTAGAGAGAATGAAAATTACATAGGTACGACTACAATAAATATAATCAAGATGGTGATGTTGGCATCATCGAGTACCCACTTGCTCCTCATGCCGCCTACGTAGGCGTCACCGTATGGAAGTGGTTAATTGGTGACTACCTCTCTGTCCCCTCATGCAGTAAAACACAGGACAAAAAGTCCTTTTGGGCAGCATCAAAAATCATTTACCCTCCCCCATCCCTTACTTCCTTGCATCCCAGTATTGTCTATACACACTAAGATGATGCAGATGTACAAGAGACATAGTTGGCACTGAGCTGATGGTGAGCAGACAGCTCATAAAGCTGGAGGAAGTGGAGTTCTTATGTATTTAAGGTCATATGTAACTATGGCCATATAATTGTCAATGGACTTGTCAATTGACAGAGCCCAAAGGGATTTCTCCTCATCTTCCCTATTTTTCCGAGAGGAAATGAAGGAGGCCTGCCATGTAAATGAAGTGGTTTGCCCTACTATGGATGTGCTGAGTCTTGCTTAACTGCTTAGAGCCCAGGCAGTAGGCAGGGGACAGAGATGATTCTTCATCCACAAGAAGCTCAAATAAAAGGAAAACAAATGGGTGATGCATGGGAGTGTGATGGATGGGTACATGTCTTGGCTGGCTGACTCCTTTATAAAGGAGAAAATGCATCTTGGTATATAATAGATTTGGTAACACATAGCTGGGAATGGAGCAGTGGTAGGGGGTGAATTATAGAGTAAGGGAGGCAAGTCGTTTTACTTAGATCAGTGATCCCTTCAGTATATATTGAACTACAGCTTACTTAACCCCTTCTCTACCGGATGGTATTTATCCTGGTTGTTGTCATGCTACTTCACTTTATGATGTTAATTTTAAGTTTATATATAAAATATGATTATTGGGAAGGTTTGAGCACATGGAAAGAATGAGTAAAGAACGATTAGGAAAAAGAGTGTGGAAAGCAGAGCTGGATACAGTGAACTTGAGGAGATGACCAACAATGAGATGTATGGATGGGGTGAGAGGGTCTTTGAGCAAGAGGGGAATGTCTGTTGAGCAGGGAGGGGAGAAGGCAGGGTATAGGTGTGAGTGGAGAATGGTTGTGTATGAATGATATTTTGACATTGAAGGAATTCCCCCCCCCCCCATCTAATATATTTTCCGCATGAGGGGATGACAGGGGGGGGGGGTCCCATAGGGAAGCAGCCTGCTGTGGATGTACTCTATCTTGCTGCATTGATTCTGATCCAGCCAGTGGGCAGGACACTGGGATGACCCCTTCATCCATGAGGAGCTAAGACACAGGGAAACAAAGGTAGAGGATGGGAGAGGGTACACATCTTGGCTGGCTGCCTCCCTTATATGGAAGAAGAAAGCCTCAGTATATAGATAGATAAATGAAATAACCAATAACTTTGTGAAACTTTGCACCACTTCTTTGTATGATCAGTTGATAAAGTTTGTAGAATAGAGTGGGGGAGGGGGTCTGTTGAAGGAAGTACATACATACATATACCAAGGCTTTTTCCCCTTTACAAGGGAGGTAGCCAAAAAGGAAAAGGCATAAAATCATTCCCACCCATTCCATCCCTGAATACACTCCACTCCCCTTCACCCTCCCTCTTATCTTAGCACCTCCTGGATGACGGGTCATCCCTGCACCTTGTCCACTGCCCTGGGTCAGAAGCAGTGTCGCAAGACACAGCACATCCACAGCAAGGCCGTTTCATTAAATCGGCGACCCCCACTCTCCGTCCCCTCATGCATAAAAGGAGAAAACGGGGAGAAATCCCTTCGGGCTGCGTCAAATTTTGCTCACACATACTACCTCACCCCCCATCCCACCTCATGCATCACAACATCATCCATATACAACCATTCTCCATTCATCCCTGTCTTCTGTCCTCTCCCGTCCTTCCTCAACAGACATTCCCCTCTTCCCCAAAGCCCCCTTCACTCCATCCATCCACCTCATCCTAGGACGTCCCCTCATGTTCACTCCCTCCACATCTGCCTTCCATACCTCTTTTACTAGTCTTTCTTCACTCATTCTTTCCATGTGTCCAAACCATCCTCATACTCTTTCATCAACCCTATCTCCCAACTCCCTTTCCACCCCCGTTCTTCTCCTCACCTCCTCATTTCTCACTCTATCTAGCCTAGTAACCCCCATCATACTTCTAAGACACCTCGTCTAAAACACATTCAAATTCCTTCTCTCTTCCTCTCTTATGTTCCATGTTTCTGCCCCATACAGTGCTGTTGGTACAATCACTCCTTCATACAGTCTCCTCTTAGCATCCATTCCCAAATGTCTATTCCTCATTACACTCTTCAATCCACCAAGGCATTTACTCGCTTCTCTCAATCTACATTCTACCTCCACCTTCACTCCACCTTTTCCTGCCACATTTGCACCCAAGTATCTAAAACTATCCACTTCCTCCAGTCGCTCTCCCTTAATGCTCACTTCCAGTCTACTGCCACTTTCACCCCTTGTACATCTCATCACCTTACTTTTACCAACATTTATCTTTAGCTTTCTTCTATCACATACTCTCCCAAACTCTGTCACCAACTTCCTCAGTCCCTCCTCCGATCCTGCCACAAGCGCAGTGTCATCAGCAAACAACAGCTGGCTCACCTCCCACTTTTCTCCATTTTCTTTAACCATCTCACAATCTCTGACCCACTACCCTTGCATTTACCTCTCACACCACCCCATCCATGTATAAGTTGAACAGCCAGGGCGACATAACGCATCCTTGACGAAGTCCCACCTTTACCTTGAACCACTCACTCTCTCCATTTCTAATCCTAACACAAGCTCTAATATTCTCATAAAAACTCTTGACAGCTCTCAGAAGCTTTCCTCCTATCCCATATATCTGCATAACCTCCCACAGTGCCTTTCTGTCTACCCTATCATAAGCCTTTTCCAGATCCATAAAAGCCCAAAAAACATCCTTCCCCTTTCCTATAGCTTTCTCACATATTTGTCTTACCATAAAGATCTGATCTACACAACCTCTACCTGTCCTAAATCCACACTGTTCCTCACCAATTACTCCCTCTGTTCCTCTCCTAATCCTCTCAATCAAGATCCTCCCATAAGCCTTCCCAACTACACTTAACAAGCTAATCCCTCTGAAACTACTACATTCACACTTGTCCCCTTTTCCCTTGTAAAGTGGAACTATACAGGCACTCCTCCAGTCCTCCGGCACTCTACCCTTTCCAGCAAACATTAAATAACCTCACCAACCAGTCCACCATCACTGTACCTCCTTTCTTTAGACATTCTGCATGGCACCCATCCAGACCAGGTGCCTTACCTACTTTCATCATCTTAACAACTGCCTTCACTTCATCCTTCCTTATTACTCCTCCATTCTCCTCAATCATCACTCTTATTTTCTTAGCATTTCCCACTGCAATTATCTTTCCCTCCCTATCCTCCTTCACATTTAGCAACTACCTAAAACATTCTGCCCATCTTCCCCTTACTGCCTTCTCTTCCATTATCATCTCTCCATCTGCACCCTTTACCTTTTCTTCTCTACTTGATTCGCCTCCTCTTCCTCTCTTAATTTCTTTCCAAAACATTTTTTTATTACTTTCAAAATTTTCTGTCATACTCTTACCCCACTTCACATCTGCTCTCCTCTTTGCCTCCTTTACCTTTTGCTTTACTTCTCTTTTCTTTTCTTTGTACCTCTCATATGACTCCCTCGTCCTATTTTGTAACCAATCTGTGAAAGCTCGCTTCTTCTCTTCTACAACCTTCTTTGTTTCCTCATCCCACCATTCACTACCCTTTCTTCTATTTCCTCCTGTCCTTCTTGTTCCACACACCATCCTTGGACACTTTGTGACTCCCTCCTTGAACCATCCCCATTCCTCCTCCACACCTAGCTCTACTCTATCCTTCACTCCCTCCCACTCCTCCTTCAGCTTCTTTTTGTACTCCTTCTCCTTTTCCTTTTCATTCAAAGAGTTCACTCTAAGAACCTCCCTACCTTTTGTCCCTTTCCTCTTTCTCCATCTATCCTCCACTCTCAACTTACCTTCCATCACAAAATGATCTGATATTACCCCACACTCTCCCCTTAGCACATGTACATCCTTAACTCTTCCTATCATAATCCTATTAACCACTACATAATCCATCAATGCTCTATCTACCACCCTTCCATCCACCATCCTCTCCCATGTGTACTTATGCTTGACTTTCTTCCGAAACACTGTATTTGCTATCATCAACTCTCTTTCTAGACACATTTCCACCATCAACTCTCCACTACGATTCTTTCCTGGAACTCCACATTTCCCAACCACTCCATCGATTGGACCATTTCCTACCCTAGCATTAAGGTCTCCCAGTACTATTACATTGACATTTCTTCCTAAATCCTCTATGCACTCATTTAAATACATCCAAAAGGCCTCCCTTTCTTCTACACTATTCTCACTGCCAGGCCCATATGCACTTACAAAAACCCACATCTCCTTTCCCAGTTTCCCCTTCATCCACATTATCCTTCAAGAAACCTCCTTACACTCCACTACACATTTATCTATCTCTTCACTTACTAGAATAGCCACCCCTTCCCTCCCTTCACTCCTGATAACCTCCCACTTACACTCCCAAACTTACTCACCCTTCCCTTTCAACTTAGTTTCACTCAAAGCCAACACATCCATCTTTCTTCTCACAAATATACTACCTATCTCTTCCCTTTTACTCTCATCTGTACCACATCCACGCACATTAAAAGACCCAAACTTTAGGGTGCTGGTCGGAAAACTCCCAGACCCTCTTATGCCTTTACTTTTTTGTTTAGGAATGTCCCCTGTGGGGCTACAAGGAGAAAGATGCCTAGTCCCACTCCCCATCCCTTTCTTCACGCCTCTTACGATCCAAGTGGAAATATTTGGTGGCAGTATTCTTTTCCCCCACCACAGGGAATTCCCCCACAGCAGAAAATGAATACTCAGAGAAATGGTACAGGACAGCAGCAAGGGGTTGGGGGACAGCATAACGGAGGGACAGTCATAGTATAAAAGTGTCATCATTTCTCTATGAAGAGTTTTCCTCTATCATAGACAAAATGATGTGTGGCTCTGGTCCGTAGGGGCGCCCCATATAGACCCTAAAGTATCAACTGCATGCTACTTTGCCACAATAACAAGCAGCCAATACCCCCAGACAGGGAAGTAGAGAATTTTTACCCAAGTAGGTGGTGTGTGAAGGTCAGGAATGAAGAAAGATGTTTGGCATGAATGTGAGGTTGCTTCAGTTATGTAATGTCACCATAATTGTTCAACATTTTCTTTACTGTACTCTGACAAGACACTATAAAAATAATTCTCTCTTTTACATGTATTCAAGTCCCTTTCAGGTAAATTTTTTTTATAGAAAACAACAACCCATTTCAAATCCAATTACCAATAACGTGTCTAATTTGCCATTACCTGTAAATCAAGGCGGCTGAACAAGGAAAATCTTTGTCCCTTCCACTCCCACCACATATATCCTTTATGTTCTTTCCCAATTACACTAAACACTGCACCTTATAACTGCATATAAGATAAAAAGTTAAATAGTATGTAATTATTAACACTAAACTGCAGCAAGAAAGGAAAATCAACTTACTTTCCAGTTCTCTTGATGTTAGGTAGCGAACATGATCCAGCATGTTGTCATATGCAATGGAACAATTGTGCCCAAACCTTTCTCTCCAGCATAATTCATCTAGGAATAGCTGGATTTGCTCTAGGCTTAGTTGAGACAGGGAACTCTATAAGGAACATAGCAATAAAACTTTAAGAAACTGTCATGATTAATATCAAAGCAACATATATAACGAATTTTGAACATGTTATATATGACCTAAAATACAATTTACCCTTTCAAATTCGTCCACATTCAAAACCTTCTGTTTCATAAAATATTTCCCTCAGTAAACCATTAACTATGAAAAGGGTCACTATTATGCCACATTCAATACTTATAAAGACAAATGAAAAAGTCAACTAATTATGCTTTCCAGATAAATAATAACAGAAACTTTTACATTACCTGGAACATTTTGGGCACATGCTTCCGAAGATAGGTCATGATGTGTGAATTCGAGTTAGGATTGTTTTCATTTTCTGATCCCACACATACTGTGACCTTCAAAGATAAAAAAAAATAAATTAGGTATGAATAATTTTCTTCAAGTATTTGTACGTACATATACCAAAGGCTTTTTCCCCCTTACAAGAGAGGTAGCCAAAAAACATACATACACCAAGGCTTTTTCCCCCTTACAAGGGAGGTAGCCAAAAAGGAAAAGGCATAAAATCATTCCCACCCATTCCATCCCTGAATACACTCCACACCCCTCCACCCTCCCTCCCATCTTAGCACATCCTGGATGACGGGTCATCCCTGCACCTTGTCCACTGCCCTGGGTCAGAAGCAGTGTCGCAAGACACAGCACATCCACAGCAAGGCCGCTTCATTAAATCAGCGACCCCCCATTGCATAAAAGGAGAAGACGAGGAGAAATCCCTTCGGGCTGCATCAAATTTTGCTCACACATACTACCTCACCCCCATCCCCCCGCCCATTCCACCTCATGCAATCACATCATCATCCATATACAACCATTCTCCATTCATCCGTCTTCTGTCCTCTCCCGTCCTTCCTCAACAGACATTCCCCTCTTCCCAAAAGCCCCCTTCACTCCATCCATCCACCTCATCCTAGGACGTTCCCTCATCTTCACTCACTCCACATCTGCCTTCCATACCTCTTTTACTAGTCTTTCTTCACTCATTCTTTCCATGTGTCCAAACCATCCTAATATTCTTTCATCAACCCTATCTCCCAGCTCCCTTTCCACCCCTGTTCTCCTCTTCACCTCCTCATTTCTCACTCTATCTAGCCTAGTAACCCCCATCATACTTCTCAGACACCTCATCTCAAACACATTCAAACTCCTTCTCTCTTCTTCTCTTATGTTCCATGTTTCTGCCCCATACAGTGCTGTTGGCACAATCACTCCTTCATACAGTCTCCTCTTAGCATCCATTCCCAAATGTCTATTCCTCATTACACTCTTTAATCCACCAAGGCATTTACTCGCTTCTCTCAATCTACATTCTACCTCCACCTTCACTCCACCTTTTCCTGCCACATTTGCACCCAAGTATCTAAAACTATCCACTTCCTCCAGTTGCTCTTCCTTAATGCTCACTTCCAGTCTACTGCCACTTTCACCCCTTGTACATCTCATCACCTTACTTTTACCCACATTTATCTTTAGCTTTCTTCTATCACATACTCTCCCAAACTCTGTCACCAACTTCCTCAATCCCTCCTCTGATCCTGCCACAAGCGCAGTGTCGTCCGCAAACAACAGCTGGCTCACCTCCCACTTTTCTCCATTTTCTTTAACCATCTCCAATCTCTGACCCACTACCCTTGCATTTACCTCTCGCACTACCCCATCCATGTATAAGTTGAACAGCCAGGGCGACATAACACATCCTTGACGAAGTCCCACCTTTACCTCGAACCACTCACTCTCTCCATTTCTAATCCTGACACAAGCTCTACTACTCTCATAAAAACTCTTGACAGCTCCCAGAAGCTTTCCTCCTATCCCATATATCTGCATAACCTCCCACAGTGCCTTTCTGTCTACCCTATCATAAGCCTTTTCCAGATCCATAAAAGCCCCCAAAAAACATCCCTCTGAAACTACTACATTCACACTTGTCCCCTTTTCCCTTGTAAAGAGGAACTATACAGGCACTCCTCCAGTCCTCCGGCACTCTACCCTCTCTCCAGCAAATATTAAATAACCTCACCAGCCAGTCCACCATCACTGTACCTCCCTTTTTCAGACATTCTGCATGGCATCCATCCAGACCAGGTGCCTTACCTGCTTTCATCATCTTAACAATTGCCTTCACCTCATCCTTCCTTATTTCTCCTCCATTTTCCTCACTCATCACTCTCATTTTCTTTGCATTTCCCACTGCAGCTATCTTTCCCTTCCTATCCTCCTTCACATTTAGCAACTCCCTAAAATATTCTGCCCATCTTCCCCTTACTGCCTTCTCTTCCATTATCATCTCTCCATCTGCACCTTTTACCTTTTCTTCTCTACTTGATTTGCCTCCTCTTCCTCTCTTAATTTCTTTCCAAAAAAACATATTTTTGTTACTTTCAAAATTTTCTGTCATACTCTTACCCCATTTCACATCTGCTCTCCTCTTTGCCTCCTTTACCTTTACTTCTCTTTTCTTTTCTTTGTACCTCTCATATGACTCCCTCATCCTATTTTGTAACCAATCTGTGAAAGCTCGCTTCTTCTCTTCTACAACCTTCTTTGTTTCCTCATCCCACCATTCACTACCCTTTCTTCTATTTCCTCCTGCCCTTCTTGTTCCACACACCATCCTTGCACACTTTATGACTCCCTCCTTGAACCATCCCCATTCCTCCTCCACACCTAGCTCTACTCTATCCTTCACTCCCTCCCACTCCTTCAGCTTCTTTTTGTACTCCTTCTCCTTTTCCTTTTCATTCAAAGAGTTCACTCTAAGAACCTCCCTACCTTTTGTCCCTTTCCTCTTTCTCCATCTATCCTCCACTCTCAACTTACCTTCCACCAAAAAATGATCTGACATTCCTAAACGTAAAAGTAAAGGCATAAGAGGGTCTGGGAGTTTTCCAACCAGCACCCTAAGGTTTGGGTCTTTTAATGTGCATGGATGTGGTACAGATGAGAGTAAAAGGAAAGGGATAGGTAGTATGTTTGTGAGAAGAAAGATGGATGTGTTGGCTTTGAGTGAAACTAAGTTGAAAGGGAAGGGTGAGTGTAAGTTTGGGAGTGTAAGTGGGAGGTTATCAGGAGTGAAGAGAGGGCGAGGGAGGGAAGGGGTGGCTTTTCTAGTAAGTGAAGAGATAGGTAAACGTGTAGTGGAGTGGAAGGTTTCCTCAAGGATAATGTGGATGAAGGTGAAACTGGGAAAGGAGATGTGGGTCTTTGTAAGTGCATATGGGCCTGGCAGTGAGAAGAGTGTAGAAGAAAGGGAGGCCTTTTGGATAGATTTAAATGAGTGCATAGAGGATTTAGGAAGAAATGTCAATGTAATAGTACTGGGAGACCTTAATGCTAGGGTAGGAAATGGTCCAATCAATAGAGTGGTTGGGAAATGTGGAGTTCCAGGAAAGAATCGTAGTGGAGAGTTGATGGTGGAAATGTGTCTAAAGAGTTAATGATAGCAAATACAGTGTTTCGGAAGAAAGTCAAGCATAAGTACACATGGGAGAGGGTGGTGGAGGGAAGGGTGGTAGATAGAGCGTTAATGGATTATGTAGTGGTAAATAGGATTATGATAGGAAGAGTTAAGGATGTACATGTGCTAAGGGGAGAGGGTGGGGGAATATCAGATCATCAGATACACATACATACATACACTAAAGGCTTTTTCCCCATTATAAACAAGGGAGAAAAATACAGTGGGGTTACCTATAATCTCTTTACTACATCTGCATCATAATTTAATTCCGAGTCGATAAGAGGAGTGAGGATATCATATAGTGAGGTCATGGAGGTAAACCTGGTCCAGCTGCCAAGCTGAGAAAATGGGAAACCTGTGCCTTGCTACATTGGTTTGGATCCACCAAGCAATGTGGTGGGGGTCTGGTCAACCTTCATCTCCAGGGTGCCGAGATTGGAAGGGTGATTGAACATATTTGTTTATGAGGATATGTGCTTTAACTCAGCCACCTGACCCTTAACGGGAAAAGGGCCTTTTATATAACCAATGTGATTAATATCAGTTGGCCTTCATAGCATGGAGGGACATTTCTTGCTAATACCTACAGCATAAGAAACAAAATCAAATACCAGTACAGTTCTTATACAGGTGTAATCTTCAAGCAGGACTTAAAAATATATTGTCTTGTTTTGTCTGGCCAATCACATGTTGGAGATATGTACACAAGTTCGACATCAACCTTATGATCCCTTTGTTGTATCTTACCTTTGAGAAGCCAAGGGAGAACAGGCAGCTTCTATCAACTGACTGATCACAGATGATAGTTGCTCCCTTGTTGACCACTTTGCAAATTGGAGTCAAGATACGAATAAACCGATGCCTAGAGTTGGATCCTGGCTCCGGGCTTGAAGCAAAGAGACGGTAGGACATCAATTTACGGTCAAACAGACCAAGAATCTCAACCTGTTCGTAAAGTCAACTAATTAAGTATAGGTCTTGGACATGAAGTGATGATAAAACAGAACAAGAACCCCAACTTGTTAGTAAAGGTATGTAGTTCAGTTTTGATTAACATGAATAATTTCTGAACTTCACTCAAACTAATTTGGCGGTTATTTTGGTTTATTAGAATAGTACACATTGATTTATGATTCATTTCAAACATGGTTTACTTCTTCATTATTCTCTCTTCTTTCATGGTAATGTATTTTTCTGACAAGACACTATATCATCATACTTTAATGCTTCACTTTACCAAATATACTGTAGTTTATGTAATATTATATACTAGTGTATATGCAGTAACTGATAAAAAAAAAAAAACTTCCACATACCCTGACAGCTTTCTTTGCTCCATCAGCTGTGCTGGTTCCCAAGCTAACAATCCCTAATTCCACTTTTGTGCCATCAAACCCAAAGTCGTAGACTTTCTCTTGCAGCATCACAGAACAAATGGCACGGAAGTATTGGTACATCTTATTGATAAAACTTTTTTCAACCTGCATGGAGAAATTAGTTGTATGAATACAAGATATGTAAGAACTCCAAGACTGATGCTGCCTTAACACAGCAAGTAATAAATGAATACAGTAAATATGACTACAAAATTAAATTTCATTTGTATATTAGCACAATCCTTAAGATGATGCATGAACTTACCTTGACCCAAGTTTCAACATTAGGAATTGTTGTCTGACAAGCCCAGTGATATATTAGTTTCAATACTGATGTTGGGCCAACTTTATCAATGGGAGTTGATCCAAATATAGAACCACTATACACAGAAACATACTTTTTACCACAACATTCACTGATCCACACATAGCCACCACTTGTTGCAAGAACTTTGGGGTCAGAAAACATTCCAAGCTGTAAGAAAAAGTAAGAAAAGTCTTAGTCGAATACAGTTATACGACTATAAAAGTAATTTATCTTCTGTGGAGTGGATTGGTGGGAGTGGGCACTTGCCTTTTGATTTGGCTACCTCCCTTGCCATGGGGAAAAAACCCATCGTGTATAGACAGACAGATTAGATATATGTAATTATGAGGCATGGTGTTTGTGTATATCTACATTTATCTTAATATAAAAAAATGCAATAACAGTCTGTGGGTGAAAACCTAGTAATGGCAATGAAACATTTAAAAACCAACCTTTAATTTTTGATGAGCCTGTGTAGCTGGATACGTGTGAGTGGTGCAGTACTGCTGGGAACGAATCAATCCTTCAGCCAGTAACCATTCCACAAACTCGTGAGAAGATTTAACCAATACATTCTTAACCTTCCCATCTGAAATACATCACACAAATGGTTTACACATTAATATAATCTGAATTGAATTTTTTTATTATCTACTTCAGTATCTAACATATACAAAAGGCTTTTCCCCCTTACAAGGGAGGTAGCCAAAAAACAAAGGCATAAAATCCACTCCCACCCATTCCATCCCCATATACTCAACTCCCAATTCAATATGGTTACACATGAAGATTTCCATAAACATACATAATGACGATGATATGATTTCACGCCACCAACTCCTTTCCATTGGGAGACTACGACAGAGCCCCTTTCAGGACCTTCTAATGAGGAATTTAATGAACCACGCTCTTGAATTAACTTCATCGGTGGCAAGGTTCGAACCACCATCCTCCTCAACCTTCAACACAAATAACAACACCCAAATCTGCTCGGCCAGTGGGCAACTCTTTTTATATGAGGGACAACCATCCAAGGCATGCACTCAACCTTCATCTATACTACACCCACTTGTAATATTATCTAAACTCCTTCAGGATGAAAGGTTATCCCTGTTCCCTGTCTACTTGGGTCAAAAACAATGCTTTTTTCCCCTTATAAAGGAAGTTATGGATGCTCACTGATCAAGCAGGTTAGGGAAGTCATTACTTGTGGCATAGGTCGAGATGATGACGATTCGAACACTGATTGGGGACAAGTTGAACCAAGGGCATGGTTCATTAAAACTCCCTGCTACAAAGTCCCCTGTAAGGGGCACTGTCCTAGCCTCCCCATAGGGGTTTGTGACGTTAAACCAAATCAATTAATAAAGGAAGTTGCCAAATCAAAAGGCATGCACCTAGGGTACGCGCAATGGAGATGCATTTGCCCTATGCAGACACATATGACACAAAAAACTTCTACCTGCCGATGATGAATAAAGAGGAGCATAATTATAGGCTTAAATCATATTATGAGGGGATAGTTAAGTGATTTTTTGAGCCTATAATTATACTCCTATCTATTCACCATCGGCAGGTAGATGTTACTTTTTTGTGTAATTGCATCTGCATAGGGTAAGGGCGTCTCCATTGGTACGCGTACCCTACTCCACTCCCATCCACCACCCATGTTTCTCATGGTTGAGGGGTCATCCTGGTCTCCTGCCCAAAGCCCTGGGTCAGATGCAACAACAACCTCACAAGCTAATCCACTATAACTGAATCTTCTGTCTCAAGACACAACATCATACCCATCCAACCCTGGCAACTTAACACCTTTCAATGCTCTTTGTACCTCACTGGCTGAGGGGGTTAGGGCGTCATTACTTGCGGCGAAGGTTGAGGTGAGGGCGGTTCGAATTCTGCCACTAGCCAAGTTGAACCAAGGGCATGGTTCATTAAATTCCACTCTACAAAGCCCTCTGTGAGGGGCACTGTCCTAGTCTCCCGATAGGGGGGGAGTGTGTGACGTCAAACCATATCAATCAATCACCTATCCATTTGCACCCTTCAACTCTCTCCTCCTTGCCTCCATCACCTTGTATTTTGTTTCTCTCTTTCAACAACTAAATAATAATTATCTAGCACTACAAAGAACAAATTCTACTACCCATCCCAACACAGTGAAACTTTTTGTTCGAATGATAACAAAGAATACACACCTAGGACTTTTCTCTTATTGACAGCAACTGCCGGTGGACTTGCGTTCTTGGGACGTGGGAAGACACTAAGAAGGGATGCTGATTTTGGCCCAGCCTTACAAGGTGCCCCACTTCCTGAAGCTTGTGCACTTGGGAAAATCTGTAATGAGCAAACATTTAGCTTCCTAACTGCAAAACTTCTCTTCCCTTACATAATGGAATATAGTGGTTCCAAACTATGAAAAACATTTCTACTACATTAAAAGCATTCAAGATAAAAGAAAAACAATGACGATAACTTATAATCATGTATGCTTCAATGTCTACTTAAAAAGCCAAGCTATGGGTGGGCTCAAAAAAGTTATTTTATGCTTACAACATATGAAGTTACCTAAATGTTAATTTTCTAAAAGAGTGCATCAAACATAAATAAAAATAATTATGTATTACCAAAGTTAAACAACTCCATGTAATAACAGGATTAACAAAAACATGCAATGTTGTGAAGATAGGGTGAGCTTAACCACTGATCCCTACGTATGTGTGGTAATATGATCCCATAGTTTGAGCACATTACCTTTCAGAGTTAACCGATTGTTCTTACAAAGTGATTGAGTACCAAAGAGTAAGTAAAGAGTATATACTCAATATCAAGTTTAATTTGAATGCATTTACTGATATCCAAACTTCAAGCCCACACTTGCAACACAACTGCAATCTAAGATCAAGATAATTTTGAAATCAAGAATGTTTGGAGTAGTTAATGTGGGCACAAAAAGAAAGGCAATCTCTCCTGACATCTATTAACCACTGACACGGATGGTAAGAAAGGGACTAATGAAACGGAAAATGGCCCAGAACCACATTACATCTGATAGGGTCAAACATAGGTTTGATCATACATGCTGTCAATTATGTTGAGGGGACTGTTATTGAACCATGACAACCCCGAGTACAGCGGCTGCAGCATGATTACCCTTTCACTAACAATATTGCTTACATGCTTTACTTTGGAGAAGTTGTCACTCACAACCTGGATATCCGTGTTGCCTGCAAGCAATAATGTGATGCTCCATTAGTAGTGCATGGTGTGATATACAAACAATATTAGTCAGTTTTCATCTCAAATTCCACAGTAATATCTTGCAATAATAACTCACCTGCACCAGCATTAACAATTTGAGCCTGCTTTGCTGACTGAATACTCTGCAATGAAAATGTATAAACAAAACAATGAAAGTGTCCTCACAATATCTGTTCTGGATTATTTCAATAAAGCCAATCATACATTTCAAGTAATTAACTCCATGATTCTCACCCCTGCCACGCTGGAGGCTGCCGTCGATCCAGACGATCTTGGAGTACTTTTCACTGAAAGAAGTAAAGTTGTTCTATGGTGACTGAGTTGTCAATGGTGTGGTGCAGTAGAGAGGTTCTCTCCTCACCAGACCTTTGTTTTTGTGTTGTGAAAAAACATAAAAGGTACATTGGGCCAAATGTTATTTCATCAACCAAAATCGCTAGTTTGGGCAACGTGAACAGTCCAAGCCATTTATGGGAGAGGGAAAAAAAAAAAAAAAAAAAAAAAAAAAAAAAAAACCATCCACCACCCTTGTTTCCCTCTCATCTTTGCTCATGGATGAAAGGTCATCACAGTCACCTGCCCACCACCCGGGTCAGTATCAATACAACAACACACAGCACATCCACAGCAAGGCTGCTTCACTTAAAATCCATTCCGCCTCTGTCCCCTCATGCTTAAAATAGAGAAGATGGGGAGAAATCCCTTTGGGCTGCGTCAAAATATCCACACACAACCACTCCCTACTCCCCCTCATCCACCTTGCCCAAAGCTCATTCAGTCCATCCATCTGATTCTTGGTCATCTTGCCAAGTTCACTCCATCCACCTCTGCCTTCCACATACCTTTAGCTAATCTTTCTTTACTAATTCTTTCCATGTGTCCAAGCCATCCCAACCATCAGCCCATGCCAGCTCCCTTTCCATCCCCACTCTCCTCCTTACATCCTCATTTCTCACCCTATCCATCCATGTGACCCCTACCATACTTATCACACACTTCATCTCAATCTACTTATCCTTTATGCCTCTTTTAATTCCAAGTCTCTACCCCATACACTCTCATAGGCATAATCACACCTTCATGTAATCATTTCTTTGCATCCATTCCCAGATGCCTATTTCTCATGACACGTTTCAATGCCTCAAGACATTTATTTGCTTCTTTCAGTCTACATTCTACCTCCACCCCCACCCCTCCATTTCCTGCCACATGTGACCCTAAACACAATTGTCCATTTCCTCCATCCTCTCTCCTTTAAGACTTATTTTCAACTCACTGCTATCTTCTCCCCATGTACATCTCCTCACCTTAGTTTTACCCATTTACCTACACACACCTTCCCAAATTATGTCACTAACTGCCTAATCCTTCCTTTGACCCTGTCACAAATGCTGTTGTCAGCAAACAAATGGCTTACCTCCCACTTCTCTCCATTATTTTTAACCATCTCCAGTCCCCTGCCCATTACCTTTACATTAACCTCCAGTACCACCCAAATCCATGTGCACATTAAACAACCATGGTGACATGACACAGCCCCACCTTGACTTCAAATCAATTGCTCTCTCCATTTCCATTTCTACCACAGGCTCTCCTACTCTCATAAAAACTCCCATAATAGCTTTACCCCCAATCCCATACATCTGCAATACCTTTCACAGTGCCAAGAAGAAGAAGAAGAAGAAGAAGAAGAGGAAGAAGAAGAAGAAGAAAAAACTTTCTCAGATGTGTTACCACAAAAATCTGATCCACACATCCTCTATATTTCTTAAACCCACATTGCACCTCAGAAATTACTCCAATGACTCTCCCCAAACTACATTCAACAAAATGATCTCTCTAAAACTACAATTACATTTGTCCCCTTTTCCTTGGTAAAGCAGAACTATATAGGCACTCCTTCAGTTCTCCAGAACTCTCCCCTCTTTTATATATACATACAGCATTCTTCCCCTTACAAGGGAGGTAGCCAAAGTACATACATACATATACCAAGGCTTTTTCCCCCTTACAAGGGAGGTAGCCAAAAAGGAAAAGGCATAAAATCATTCCCACCCATTCCATCCCTGAATACATTCCACACCCCTCTACCCTCCCTCTTATCTTAGCACCTCCTGGATGACGGGTCATCCCTGCACCTTGTCCACTGCCCTGGGTCAGAAGCAAGTCAAAACCATAAATCCACTCCCACACATTTCATCTCTACACACTCCACTCCCATTCACCACCCTTCCCTTCCTCTTTTCTTGGCCGAACATTAGGTTTCATTGCCAGGACAGTTACAAATAGAAGTGCAGAGATAATTATCAAACTCTATCTTGCGTTAGTTAGACCCATCCTTGAATAAGTGGTACAGTTTTGGTCTCCGTCCTATAGAATGGACACCAATTCACTAGAATCAGTGCAGAGGAGAATGACCAAAATGATACATGGGCTCAGAAATTTACCTTATGAAGAGAGGCTTAGGCACCTTAACTCACACTCTCTAGAAAGATGCAGTGTGGGGTGATCTAAACAGGTGTTCAAGTGGATCAAAGGTACAAGTGACAAACAAGGTCATCATATTAAGACAACAGGGCAGGACTCACAGTAATGTATCTAAATTGGACAAATTTAGATTTAAGAAGGAAATAGGCAAGAATTGGTTTACTAATAGGGTGGTCAACGAATGGAACAGACTTAGTAACCATGTAGTTAGCGCTGAAACTATCGGTTGTTTTAAGAAATGGTTAGACAAATTTATGGATGGGGACGACAGGTAACGGACATGAACTGTTTAGTGTAGGCCTAATGGTCTCTTGCAGTCTCCCTTATTTTTATGTTCTCCTGGACAATGGATCATCCCTGCATCTTGCCCACTACCTTGGGTCAGAAGCAATGTAGCAAGACACAGCAAATCCACAGCTAAGACACTTCATTTAACCTGTGTCATCCCTCTTCTCTGTCCCCTCATGTAGAAAAAGAAAAGACAAGGAGAAATCTCTTCAGGCTGCATCAAAATATCAATCACACATACTCCCCTCACTCCCCCATCCCTACCCTTCCATGCATCACAGCATCATCCATACACAACCATTCTCCACTCACCCCTGTCTTCCGTCTTCTCCCTTCTTCCTCACCAGACATTACCCTCTTTCCCAATGCCCCTTTTACCCCATCCATTTCATCCTTGGTCATCCCCTCATGTTCACTCCTTCCACACCTTTTACTAATCTTTCTTCACTCATTCTTTCCATGTGTCCAAACCATCCCAATACTCTTTCATCAACCCCATCTCCCAACTCCCTTTCCACCCCTAGTCTCCTCCGAACCTCCTCATTTCTCACTCTATCCAGCCTAGTAACCCCTACCATACTTCTCAGGCATTTCATCTAAAACATGTTTAAACTTCTCTCTTATGTTCCATGTTTCTGCCCCATATGGTGCTGTTGGTACAATCACTCCTTCATACAATCTCCTCTTAGTATCCATTCTCAAATGTCTATTTCTCATTACACTTTTTAATCACCCAAGGCATATACTTGCTTCTCTCAATCTACATTCTACCTTAACCTCCACTCTCCCCTATCCGGCACATTCACACCGAAGTATCTAAAACTATCCACTTCCTCCAGTCTACCTTAATACTCACTTCCAATTTGCTGCCATCCTCTCCCCTTGTACATCTTATCACCTTACTTTTACCCACATTTATCTTCAACTTCTTTCTTTTGCACACCTTCCCAAACTCCATCACTAATTTCCTTAATATTTCCTCTGATCCCATTACAAGTGCAGCATCATCAGCAAACAACAGCTGGCTCACCTCCCATTTTCTTTCACGATCTCCAATCCTCAGCCTATTACCCTTGCACTTATCTCTTGTACAACCCCATCCATGTATAAATTTAACAGCCAAAGCAACATAACACACCCCTAGCAAGTCCCACCTTTACCTCAAACCACTCACTCTCTCCATTTCTAATTCTAACACAGGCTCTACTACATACATATACCAAAGGCTTTTTCCCCCTTACATGGGGGGTAGCCAAAAAGAAAAAGGCATGGAAACCACTCCCACCCATTCCATCCCCAACATATTCCACTCCCTTCCACCCTCCTCCCTCCCTCTCATCTTGGCACCTCCTGGATGACAGGTCATCCCTGTATCCTGTCTACTGCCCTGGGTCAGTGGCAGTGTCGCTAGACATAGCACATCCACTGCAAGGTTGCTTCATTAATCCCTTCGGGCTGCTTCAAATTATTTCTCAGACATACTTCCTCACCCCCCATCCCCCACCCACTCCCCCTCATGCATCACAACATTATCCATACACAACCCTTCTCCATTTACCCCTATCATCTGTCCTCTCCCATCCTTCCTCAACAGACATTTCTCTCTTTCGTAATGCCCCTTTTACCACATCCATCCATCTCATCCTAGGACGGCCCCTCATGTTCACTCCTTCCACCTCTGCCTTCCACACCTCTTTTACTAATCTTTCTTCATTCATTCTTTCCATGTGTCCAAACCATCCTAATACTCTTTCATCAACCCTATCTCCCAACTCCCTTTCCACCCCTGTTCTCCTCCTCACCTCTACTACTCTCCTAAAAATTTTACTGCTCTAAACAGCTTTCATCCTATCCCATACATCTGCAACACCTCCTTCACCACCTTCCACACTTTTCTTACCTTTTCCTGGTCTCCTACTTTTTCCTTCTCATTTAAATAGTTCACTCTAAGCATCTCTCTAACCTTTCAACCTTTTTCTCTTTCTCCACCTATCTTCCACTCTCATCTTCCCTTCCACTAAAAAATTATATTTCCCCATTCTCTCCCCCAAGAAAATGAACATCCAGAACTCTTCCCTTTATTTGGATACCACTACATAGTCCATTAATGCCTTATCAACCTCCCTTTCCCATGTGTACTTATGCCTGTCTTCTTAAACACTGTGTTAGGTATCATGAACTATCTTTCTGAACACATCTTTTACTATTAACTATGCATTGTAATCTTTACCTGGCACTCCAAACTTTCCAACCACTCCATCTATTGGTTAATCCCCTACTCTAGCATTGAGATCTCCAAATACTTCTACAATGACATTTCTCCCAAAACTCTCAATACTAATTTAAATCTATCCAAAAAGCCTCCCTTTTCTCTACACTCATACATACAAACCACTATTCAATTTTCCAAAGGACATGCAAATATTTATTTACCTTGGGTGTTTACAGCAGCATTTGTGGTAACGGTGTTTGCACTTGAGGCCTGGAGAACTTGACCTGGTAAGATGATAAACTTTGGCATCTCGTACCCTCCAACCTGTAGAAAATCAAGAGGAAACATAATTATAGACCATGACAGAGAATGTACCAAATAAAGAGATAGCCATTGATAACAAGAGTACATTTCATTCATTAGAGCTTTAATCCAAAAATCATCAATTCAATTTAAAATCATGAACTCCCATCAGAATGCACCCGGGGACCTGAGGTGGAACAAACTAAGTCCAAAAAATAGAATGATGTTGTTGGGGGTGCTTGAATTTTGCCAAAGTTTGGCCAGGCTACATGACATCATGGCATCCTTCTGCTTCTCATCACTAACAACTATGTTCAGCACCTGCTTGGCTGCAGTAATAAGAGATAATGCAAGTACTTGCTCACAACTCCACCATTATTTCCCTTGGCTTTTTTGTACACTTGCTTTGTTTGTAACCACTCCGGGCAAGGTGAAGCAGTCATCATCAGAAACTACTGTCCAGATTATTGCTTTAAGGTCTCGGGACTGAGTGTAGCCCCTCGGGGCTGCATCTTCTGGAGGCGCTGGACCTTTACATGCATGTACCAATCATTGGTCACTTTAGCTAACACTCAACAATTTAATTAAGGTGTGCGGTTTAAGTCCGAGTAAAATAATGGGCACCTATGTAAACATGTTCAAGGCATAATCTCTGACAAAATATAAATATATTATAGTGAAGCTGTTCATAAACATACCGGCTTGGTATTTGCAGCATTCCCGTTGGACACGTTGCCTTTGCTAGGTGAAACTGCCTGTGATCTTGTTCCAATTCTTCCCCCACTTGGTGGTGACTGAGGGCTGCTACCCTTGGTTGTACCATTTACAAGAGGTCTTATGGGTACATAAGGCCTATATCGTGCATCACCAGGTATCTGAAACAAAATAGACAATCTTAAATTCCAACAATTCCATTAAACATTTACAGCAAGCAATCTAGAGCTTTACAAATAAAATTCAAAAGCCATTGTCTGGACCTGTATATCTCTTGGTCAAAATCTTGAGGACCCAGTCCAGTGGCTGAATCAACCTATGCAGTGTCCTCAGAAAATGTATGGAAGGGTGCGGGCTATCTCAAAGAAGTGGGTATATCCACCTCTTTGCTAGCATTTCCAATTGCTATTCCATCAATCAATTAATCATTGCCTGGAGTCTCCATAAGTGGGAAACCCACACCCCTACAGTGACTGCCAATGATCCTCAGAACCTCCCGCACTGTGTTATATCAGTGTGGGACTGATTCTATGTCTAAGAAATACAATTGAAGATGATAGTGAAACCTTGGGCCCAGCCCAAAGATCAAGTGTCCCTCATAGATGCACCTCCAAATGGAGGATGTTGATGGGTTTTGAAAGCAGGCAGCTAGGCTGTCCATCTTGCATGACCACCATATGCAAGTATCCACCACTGGCCCTTCTACATACATATACCAAAGGCTTTTCTCCCCCTTATAAGGGAGGTAGCCAAAAAACAAAGGCATAAACCACTCCCACCCATTCCATCCCTATCACACTCCACTCCCCTCTACCCTCCCTCATATCTTGGGACCTCCTGGATGATGGGTCATCCCTGCATCTTGTCCACTGCCCTGGGTCAGAAGCAGTGTCACAAGACACAGCACATCCACAGCAAGGCTGCTTCATTAAATCAGCGACCCCCCACCCCTTTGTCCCTTCATGCAGAAAAGGAGAAGACGGGGAGAAATCCCTTTGGGCTGTGTCAAATTTTTCTGACTGGCCCTTCTAATTAACATTAATGATGATGATGATGTGGTTTAATGTCACAAACTCCCTCCTACTGGAAGGCAAGGATAGTGCACCTTACAGAGGACTTTGTATACAAAATTTAATGAACTATGCCTTTGGTTCAACTTCACTGGTGGCAGGGTTCAAACCACCATCCCCTCAATCTTTGCCGCAAGTAACAACACTGTAACCTACTCGACCAGCTTCATTAATAACAGCAAACAAATTGACAAACTGGATGAAAACTACTATAACTCTTCCTGCATTTGGATGCCCATGTGATATTGTATGAAGCAAAGACCAGGTTCATAGGCAGTAGGGACATAATTCTGTCAACTACCTTGAATGTCCACCAATAGCAGGTGATCACTGATCCCTTAAAAAATTCTTCTGGCCACTGCTGAACTATTTTAATCATTTAGGAGAACCTTAGGTCTGTAATGGTTATAAAACTATTACATATTTTAATGTAACATGGACCACAGGGATCTATTTGACACTTAAAACTTTATTTATTTTGCTCACAGGAACATCTGGTCTGTAAGATACTAAAAACTTGTACCTTACCTGTGCATTGCTGCTTTTGAACAGTTCCTGCAATCTGTGAAGATCATCTTGTACTTTGTGAAATTTGTTGACCTGTGACTCTGAAAGCCCCTCACTTTCACAATACATAAATAGGGGCATGTTCTGGGTATCTGAAGTCCCTGGTCTCGTTGTTCCTAAAAAGTATAAGACAAGTTCTTAATAGATTTGAACACATAACTATCTATCTTAAATATTCATACATTTTGTTCCCTGTAAACCTAGCCTCTGAAATATTTGTGGCATCTTCATAATGTAAATGTAAATACTTTACTTAATCACCAAAAATTAAATAGTACTTCTTTATTTAGAGGCAATACTGTGTTGCTATCAAGAGCTATATGTTGGGTGGGAGATGTGAACCAGTCAGTGGTGTGTAAGGGGGAAAGCACACCATTTTGTTGATGAAGAAGAAAAGGTGGGGAAGGCTGGCAGCAGGGGGAGGGGGATTTAACGGGTCTGGGAATGCTGCTATTCCATCCCTTTATCTGTTATGCATTGTTTTATTGCTGTGGTCACAGACTGTATGACTGTACTTGGGGCAGCTCCCCAGCCATGTGATGGAGAGGCATGCTATGTTTGGGGCAACTTTCCTAGCTTGGGCAGTCTGGATTCACACCCAGTAGGTCAACAACTGATCAGATCATAGCACCATGTTCTTGCGGTGAGCCAACATAGATTCCTTCTAAACTATGCTGATCTGAAGAAGACATGGTGGGATGCTTCAGGATATTTGTATCTATTAGACTCCTGCAAAGATCAATGAATTCGTATTTGGCTTAGGGACTGTGTGTTGTGAAATAGGGAAGGCATGTCCAGTTTATTTCCTGTTAATCCAGAAGTAAGGGAAGAATGCAGTATCACAAGCACTTTTCAACACCTCCATGGACTTGATATTGGACAGTTATCAGTCTATGTTACTGTATACCATCCACTGGCAACACTACCCTTGTCTTTACCACTGATGCTGTATTTCCAGTGAAATCACTGGAGATCCTGGTTGCAGCCCTGGAGTCATTGTACTAGGAAGCAAGACAGCTGAGACTCCTAGTCTTCTGGACCTAGACCAAGATCCAGGCATTTGGGGGTTAGTGGATGAAAGTTCAGCCTGCCCATGTATGTAGTACGGGCACTGAGGTATTTGAAGAGCTTCACACACCTAGCAATGTTGGTGCATTGTAGTGGTAGGTCATACTAGCTCAGAGGCCCGCACCCCTTATGGCGAGAAGTTCCTTTTTTTTTTAGGTTAATCAAAATGTGCTGTCAGAGCCACAATACAAAAAATAAGTTCAGATTAGGAAAGACATTTCTACAAATCATAATAATTGATGGCTACAAATTTCTTCAAAGCCGAATGAATATATAATTTTAACTGGAATGTTTTACAAATTTCCAGTACATGACGTCTCATTATATATTCAAGAAGATTTAGATAAATTACAGCAATGGTCTGAAAAGTGGCTAATGAAATTTAACACAAGTAAATGCAAGGTAATGCACATAGGTAAAAATAACAGCAAGTACGATTACAAGTTATTTGGAAATTCGTTAACAAAAGTGGATAGTGAAAAAGATCTCGGCGTAATTATCAGTAACGACCTCAAATCATCCAAGCAGTGTATTTCAGCCTCTGAGAAAGCAAATAAGATTCTGGTATTGATTGCGCGATCTTTTGATTTCAAAAGTCCATCACTCATTAACAAGCTATATAAATCGTTAGTTCGTCCACATTTGGAATATGCTGTTTCCGTATGGTCACCGAATCTCATTAAAGACATTGACAGACTGGAAAAAGTACAACGGCGAGCCACAAAACTGATTCCAAATATAAAAAATAAATCATACGAAAATCGACTTAAGCACATGAATCTGTTTTCCCTAAAAAAGCGTAGACTCAGAGGTGACTTGATACAGGTCTTTAAGATTTTAAAGGGAATTGACAACATCAAAAGTGACCAAATTTTCACATTGAATGAGAATCAGACAAGAAACAATGGTCTCAAACTGTCCGGAAATAGATTCAATTTGGAAGTAGGTAGAAACAACTTTGTCAACCGTGTAGTTAATGAATGGAATAAACTTCCTGCACAGGTAGTGCAATGTAGTTCAGTTCGAAGCTTTAAGAATCATTTAGATAAATACCTAAGTAAGATGCTGTAATTATTATAATTTATGTTATATTATTTGTTTTTGTTTTGTTATAATTTGTCTGTCTGATTTTCATTTATTATTAGTTATATGTCAATTTATTATCATTTACTATTTACCTGTTTGTTTGTTATTCAACTATACCAATGCATTTATTTATGTATTTTAATTGTTATTTACATTGTTATAGTTTTAATTTATTATTAATATGATTTTTTTTTTTTTTTTTTTTTTTTTTTTTTTGCATCCGACCTAGATATGGATCAAAAGGTCTCCTGTCGGCATGCTTTGCCTTTGTAATCCTTTGTTTTGATGGAATAATTATTTTATAAGAAGCTTCTGGAGCTACACAAGTGGCTTGAAAGCTCCCAAGCTACAGGTTGCTAACCTCTGTACTTGTTATTCCTTTGAAGGACTGTCACTGTCCATAGTATTATGAACTTGCTTTACCAGTTATAAGGCACTATTGATACTTATGCACGAGGACCATGATCTAAATTCTATAGGTGCTTGTGCTCACTGTCTTGCTGTATGTCTGCAAGACATGGAAGCTGAACGCTGACTCCAGGCATCTTGAAATCTATGGTATCATGTGCCTTCAAAGATTTGTAGAATATTGTTGAAATGACCATGTATCAAACTAGGGACTGCTAAATGATTCAGTTAAGACCCATTATAAATAAAATTTGTGAATGGCAACTCCAGCAATGTGATATGCTTCCCTAATGTGGACTGCACTCACAGGGTGATCTCTCCAGAAGACAACCTCAGTGGCGACAGAGAGAACACCTATAAAAATCATGGGTTGGGCAACTTGACCAATCCTGACACGAGTTGTTCTGAATGGGAAGGGAGGTTGCTATTTATGATGAGGATTTAGACTGTTCAGATTCTTTCATGGTGTTTTGCACACTTCAGCAAATTATGAGTCTAAAGTATCTGGAGGTGAACAGAACATCTCCCCTGCTATATCTCAATGCTTCTTCATTTACTGACATTCAACTCTGATCTGCATCTATTTCTGGAGGTTTTGTATCAACACTTCCACCTCTGTTTTCACTGCTCCTCAGCTTTTCTAGCTGCTTTTTAGGAAGACTGAAGCTTCAATAGCACTTCTACCAGGCATCCTTACTACATCCTGTTCATCCCATGCTATGGCCATCTATGCAGATGATCTAACATGATTTATCAGTAAAATTCTAGAATAACACAGATGGATGTTTAACAGGAAACTTAAGTTATCCAATAGCTCCTAACCTAATATGATATAGCCTATCCTATTTCATAGAAAATATAGATCTTTCTGATGAAAAAAATAATTGAGTAAAAAAATGTTTTTACATGATGCTGGAATAGAACCAACTTATCTTTAATCATATATACATCTGTATGGAGTGAATACCACATGTAAAGGGCCTCAACTCACTTAAAATTAGGATAAAGGGCATACTTTACATCTATATCATTTAAGCAAAGTTGCTATCAAATTTTTTTTATGACTGTTACTTCATCATACTCAGTACATAATGTTTTACAGAAAAATATTATGGCAAAGTACAAGCAAATTTGATTCTAATCTGAGCTACAATAACAAGTTTTTAAAAATCAGTGTAATGTCTTTAAACAAAATCTGCATTCCATTCCCAAGGAATATACAGTAATTTCATATTACATGACATAAATGCACAAAATCAAAACTATGATAAGGACTGCTTAAGATTTATTTCTTTTCTCCTATGAAAAAACTATAACATGTTATGCTAAGGTCAACGTTTGGTGAAATTAAGCCAACAAGTATTTTTGAAAGTTCTTGTGTCCATTACTGATGCAGCTGAGATCTATCCGCACTTAGGACCCTTGAGGGATGATGCAGTATCTGTACCACAACACAATGGCTTAATCCCACTTGGTAAGGTTGTATGTATGGTCACATGATGAAAAATGGTATATGTAAAGTTTTTTTTTTTTTTTTGTAAGATGGAATGACTATGGTTGCAAATGAAATCTGTTATCAACGTAATCAACTCAATCATACTGATTACGTGTTACCATGTACATGCAACAATGATCTACCACACCCCTGGTGTCCACTGCTATGAAAAGGGTTGGAAAGCCATGAAAGTACTTTTATACTGGCCAGGGATCAAACTCGGACCTTCCACCTTCCAAAGCAAGTGTTACCAATGCTCCAAACAGGATATAACCCTACTATAACCAGGGCAGTGGGCGTGTTGCAGGAATGACCCATCATTCAGGAGAAGGCAAGTAAAGAGGGAGGGAGGGGTGGTGAATGGGAGTGGAGTATGTGGGGATAAAATGGGTGCGGATGGATTTATGCCCTTGTAATGGGGAAAAAGCCTTTGGTATATATGTGCATATAATGTACAATAATGTGAACTTTCAGTAAAATCACAAGTGAAATTATACACTATAGCTTTAAGGAATTAATAACTTAGTACATTAAATAATGAATACAAACTAGTAAAATGAAAATAACTGGTTAGAATTTGTAAACAATGGTTATGTAACAAGTCACATTCACAACTCCTTTGAATGCAATTTCGGGGAGGGATGTTGCATTGTTAGTCTCAAACTTTATATAATTACTGCCTGGCAACAACTATCAGTTTCATAGTGTGGGATCGGCACTAAATTTCATAAAACCACGAATGTCAATATTTGAATCAACCTTCTTTCTACTACTACTTGCCTGCGTCTACGAGTCTGCTGGCTCTGTTAATCCACCAACATCCGTGCAAGAGCTTTCATTATCCACAGCCAAACAGAAATGCTTACCAGTGGAGACGACCATTCTTCAAGAGGCGAATCAATTACGATAATTATGGCAAGGTTAACTGATGTACAAGTCTCATCGTCTGCACTTTTACAACAACACAATATCACGTGTATTGTTGCCAAATTTTCGCGCCTAAATGACACTACCGGGTAAATTGTTTGTATGTTTACGTCACCAAACTACAGTCATATGTTCTCACAGCTGTTAGTGTTGCTTCAATGTATCATGCAAAAAGTCTTTCGAATATTTCATGTAAGCGAATACATTGTTTACATTTGTTCACTATCTCGCGTCGTCCACGGTCCTCTGCGCTTCCAATATGAATCACAACAAAGCTTGGAAGCGGAGTCGAAGGGTACTTTAAAGTCAAATATTTATAAGAGTTTTATAAAATAAATTAACACATACTCAATACCAACAATTGTGGTAATCGTTTAAAAATATATAAAGTCCATCTTTGTAATGTCAGATGATTATTTTTCATACGTTTTCATGCTCGTGCATCACCATTCACGCCATTTTAGTTTGGAACAATCCCGTTTTCAGCGAATAGGAGCTTCGAATTGTAAACATCATTTAGACTCACATTTTATCAATTACTTACCTCTGCCCATGGTCGGGTATGCAATAAGTTTACTTCAACACACAAATACGTGGAATTTAGTAAGCTTCTTTGGCTACTTCCTCAAAAATAAGTTGTTTTACAATCACAGTTCAAACATCTCCCTGATGCCACTCGCTGCCATATTGTGTGACGTCACTTCTAAATCTCGAGACCAGCCAATCAGCGACTGGCTTGGACCGACTCTTGTGACGTCGGGGCTTGCAAGTTAACTTGCATTCCCATATATCCGAAGGCTTTAGAAAATATTCAACTCAATTAGTTACTTTTCTCAAACCATATCAATGTAATATAATCAGAACTAACAAAATATGTGTGCCTTTAATTTTGCCTGCTTGAATGAATGCTTCTTACATGTTGTGGGACTAGATAAAGTGGAATGTAGAGTGGGTGTGGCGTTCCAATACCCATTCAGAAGGATACATGAGTAGAAGATGGGAAACTATCAATTTCCTTTTATTTGGCCGATACATTCAAGTTTATACATAATTTGGTACTACAGTACATTGTTGATGGTCTGTACATAACCATGTGCATATATCATCTATCACATACAAGTTTGTCGGGAGTGTCGCTTCAAACAGTTCACCTTGCCGAGAAAATGGGTAAGTGTGAACCTTTGTTCTGCCCAAGAAGTCACAGGGGTAACTATTTTATACTAAAATAATTTTCTCCCAAATAGGGCATGCGCCCAGAGATACTATGCAGTTGCGCACGCGTATAACATAATGGTGCGCGTGCGTGATTTAACACGCACGCGTATGGGAGTCAATTATGAAAGTAATAATATCAATAAAGAGGAAAATCAGTTGCGCAGTAGTCCATATTTGGACATTTTCTTGGTAATCTCAAAGTGAGCTTCAACCTCCTAATAGTAGAGAATAACCCAGCAAATTGCATGAGTTCGGTTATATGTTCATAGGTGATGTAACGCCATGCAAAGGAAGTTGTTACAAAGATGCTGATTGGCTGGTATCGTTTTATTGTTGGAACGTTGTGCTGCGTCTGAATACAGTACAGCGTATGCTTCCAAAGATCTGTTACAGGAAAATATCATATGTTATTTTTTTTTAATTATTTAGTATTACAATACATAGGTAAATTACGAAAAGTAAAAAACGAAATATATGGAGCTTAAGAAAACTCCTCAGCAGAAAATGAATTGCGGAAGAGCAAATTGGCCAAAAGTTAGCCGAATTTTCTGTTAGCAAATATTGTTCGTATGATAAAATTTTGTATCATTGGCAAATAAAAGTGACATTAGGCTAATCTATTTACATGAATTTATGCCATCGTGCCATGTGTCCATATATTTTCATATTCCAACTTTATTAAATTCATGTTCCGAAATTTCGTGATTACCAAATATAACCAACTAACTTTGGAATATTGGAAGTCTTCGAAGTTTTGATTAGCATTTTGAAGTCTAGGCCAATATGGGGGTATGAACTATACATAATTTGCACAGGAATTAGTGCGAATCAGTTTTGAAGAAGAAATTTATGAAAGTAAATTAAGGCAAAAAATATTTTGTCTGAAAATATTGCGGATCTGCTGATGAGAATAAGTCACTCATACATTTGGAAATATCTAAAATTCTGTGGAAAATTTAATGTACATGTGTTTTTCAAACCAGTGCAAGGCTTTCAGAATACTTCCAGTACGAAAAAATGCATGACAACGGAAATCTGTTTTCCTACAAGAGGAGCAGGTATGGAAGTACACTTCATAAACACGGATGAAAGCCACTCTCCGATCAAACCATCATGCAACAACCCTTCTTATTCCAGACCGCCCTCAGCAGGGTTGTTGACTTGCTTCAGCCATAACTTTTGAGGTCGTTCCCTTCGTCTCCTCCATCAAAAGTTGTCTTTTATGGAGATAGCCCTGTGACTGGGATCATCATCAGGGAAGTATATCACATGTTTATAGTCTTGGCGTTCACGAATTAGGTCTCGCGTTGTAGTCGCTGGTTCGACACGACGTCATACCAGCGATACCTCACAGTCCTCCAAGGACACTTGAAACCAGAGTTCGAGGTGTCTTTTCAGGTCACCATTCAGCGCCCATGCCTCACAGCCGAACAACAGGCCAAGGGACTCATGAATCTTTCAGGTTTTGATCATAATTCCCCTGAATAGGTGTTGACAGCGCTATGTACTCCATTTAAGCCAGTCCATAACAACCCATGATAATCTTTCAAAAGGCTTCTTGACATGGCCTGCTAATGTTGATCAGTGCAGCACAAGGGAATATAAAGCTTTCTAAGACAGACTAGATGTGTATGCTCCACTTATCACCCAACCCCTGGACTTTGGTCATTGTTCAGAAGATCTGGAGTTTTAGTTGTCACGCCTCTCTGTGCATCAATTCAAGGGTTGCGACCAGAATCTTCAACGACTCAACAAAAAACACAGATCTGTCGGCAAAGACCATGGTATTTCTAGTGAATGTTACGCAGTTGACAACTCTGTCTAATCGCTAGTCCATGCAAGCGTTGAAAAGTGGCAATGCGAAAATAAACCTTTGCCTCACTCCTGAATTAGTAGGAAAAGGCTGTTCGCACCGCCTGGACACTTCAACACTCATTGTTCCAGAGCATATTCTAGATATCAGGACATTATCATCACAAAATCCTATAGGTCCCCAGAAGAACCCACGATACAAATTCTTTCTTGATATCAACATAGGCTGCAAACAACCATTACTGAGATTTATGTCGGCGCTCCACAAAAATACAAACTGCCGGGCTTAGATCGGATCAGTTGTTGACTATGGCAGATGGGAACAAACTTGTTCCAGCAACAAAAGGGCAAGTACTTTAACCAATACACTGAACACTCTAATACAAAGGTAATTGTTATGATGCTGCTGGCTCCCTTGCTCCATTCCAGATAGGGACCACTGGTTTCTTTTTCCAGTCAGGGGAAATGATGCTTGACTGACAAATGGCAGACAACATCGCAAGTAACCCATGGATCACGGATTCAACTCCACCTTTCAGTAACTTCACGCTGATGTTGCACATGCCATCAGTGTTTCCACCATCCAACTTACCAACAGCCTCCCTAATGTCACTCATAGATGGCGGATTTTTATTTGTCGATGGCCCGGCAACCATCTCTCGAACTCCAGCCAAGGAAAGCTGCCCTCTTGGAGGATCAGACATGTAAAACTGCTTAAAGTACTCGGCCTAGCCAGCTCTATGCCACTCCACGTTGACTATCGGTTGTTATGACAATGCTTACCTGGGTCACAGATTTGGAGCGAAGTTTCTCCGGGGCTCGGTAGGTAGTGAAATGGCCCTCAACATCCTTTACAGTTCCATTGACATGCCTCTCCTTATCTATTTTCATGAGAGTTGTAGCCCACCGTTTCAGAGATTCGTATAGATCCGGGTCATCACTCAATATGGAAGCACGGTTCATCTCTATATTCTCTAGTACCTCACGTGACATCACACCTTGGGCACTCTCAAGTGCACTACTCGACGATTTTCAGAGTTTTATACCTGAAGGTATCCCACAGTTCCTCAAGGTCCTCGATGGCACCATAAACTTCGAACTGATTGGAGATTACTACTGCATGCCCTTGGGCACAGATACCATATCTGAATTTCTCCAAATGAAATGCTGGTGTATTATATATCAGAATTCTCCTGGAATTGATACGCAGCCTGAGTTTTGCTACCGCAATCCTGTAAGTAGTTCCCCAAAGAGACACAGCACTCCGTTAAACCCTGCAATTCTATAGGCTCATCCTGCAAGTTCGGGTTGTTTGAGTGGACTTAAGCATTTTGGAATACTAAATCTCCAATTGTAAAAGATAAAACAATGCCATTTTATTATTGAACCAGTGACTTTAATGACCTTCAAAATAACCTTTGAATTCAAAATTTGGGATGGCATCCATCCACATATTTTTTTACCTTCTCACGCTGGAAAGATTCCACATAGATGCCTGCTATTAACATGTGATGCCCTTAAAAACTTAGAGGAGTTTTCCAGGTTTTACTAGTTTACTAGACAGGAATGATCCTTCACCCACGAGGAGCTAAGATGAGAGGGAGGAAAGGGTGGGGGATGGGAGTCGGAGTCCGTACGTGGCTTCTGCCTTGGCTTGTAATGGGGGAATAGCCATTGGTATACAGATAGATACAAGTAAATAAATAGATAAACAAAAGGATTCACAAAAGAGTTATTTCCGGAAAGAAAAGAACAAAGAGTTGAATACCAGTTCTAAGTCAAGTGCCGGTAAAGGCGAGGAAATGTTGAAATCTCCTTTTTGAAAAGGCCCAGTCGTAGACAGGTGGAAAAACATCAGTAGCAAGAGAGTTGTAGATCTTCCTGGAGGAAAGTTGTACCGATTGATTAGATGGAGAAATTCAGTCTTGGAGGCGCTGAGCGATTGTTTTTATTTATTTGTTTATTTATTCATTTTTCTTTTTACAGCAATTAGATTTGATGGATCAGAGGTCAGGTGTTCCTCAGAGATCCTTCTAGAAGAATAAAACTAAGTCTGAGCAGGACGTCAGAAGAATGGCGATGAGAAAACTAGAGTTGTCATTAGCATAAGAGTGAGTTGGGGAAGATGTACGGCCAAATGGGTAATTTCTACATAGGAAGAAAAGATGGCGCCGCCTGAAGTTGAGGGGTACCCTCCCTTCCTGAGTTCCTCTGGGCACCGTCACTCCTAACAGAGTTTCATAAAGTGGACACCGCCTCCTTTTTCATGTGTAAAATGTTCCGGATCGCCGCAAGGTTAAGGTCCGGGCGGGTAACGGTGATAAAAACAGAACCCTGTGGGACGCTAGACGGAAGAAATGGAAAATCAGTGATTTACAGTAACAACTACAGAGGGACCAGAGAGAGAGCATACGAAATGAAGGAGCAGAGGGATAGATACCGCATAGGGGTAGCTTAGAAATCAAAGACTTCTACCAGAGTCTATCAAATGTTTTTGATATGCCACTTGCGACAGACAACATAGGCGTCATCAACATTTCCCTAAAAAGATTATCAAGTCAGACAGAAACATCAGAAGGTCTCCAGTGGAACGTTTTTTTGCGGAAACCATACTGTCTATCTAGCCCCTAGATTCTAGCGAGAGGGTCATGATCGGAGAGATGTTTCATAATATTTGTATTAAGATTTGAAAACTTTAGAGAAACAGGACGGTAATTGGAGGGATGGGTATGGCCACCCCTCTTTGGAATAAGGTGTACGTAGGCTTATTTCCAGCAGAAAGAGTAAAAAAAAGCATAGGTGTACATTTTTTGAAAACACTATAAGGCACTCTATCCGGAACGTTAGCTTACTTATTTTCAGTGCCAGGTAGTACAGGAAAAAAAAAAAAAAAATAGAAGGAACACTGAAGTGAGTCAAAGAAGCAGGAGGAGGAGGAGGAGGAATAGCTCCAGAATCACAAAAATAGAGTGTTCAGACGAGACAAGGTTTTGACACTTCTTGCTGATTTTAGAGTATTGGCTTAGTGGTGGATAGGTTTGGCATGATTCATGGCAGAAATAGATAGTTTATGATGCTCAGGAGTTTGAAGGGCACAGTACCGATTACAAGCTTTATCCTTATCTTACATAGCACCAGAACAAATGTGGTGATTAAACCAGGGTTTTACAAACTTAGTGTTGAACGTGTGTGTGTGGAATGTATACCTCCATACCAATCTATATTCCCCGAGGGATCCCGAGTGTGGAAGCAGAAATTATTTCACAGGAAAAAAAAAAAAAAGCCTCATGAACTCTCATTCAACGGCGCAAAAGTTCCAAAAGTGGTTTTATTTCTTTGCACTGTACTCTTCTGGGAACGAAGGAAGATTTGGGATGTCATTAGTTCAATTTTGTAAAAACAAATGTTACTCGTGCTGGCCATCACGAATGGAACGAACAGGAAAACAATTACGAATGAAGGGATCTTCCAGAGTATGCGACCACGAATGGAACAAACTCCCAGCGAAGGCAATCCTGGGTGGAACGAGATTCCAGAGTAGACGACCACGGATGGAGATAACTTCCGGCAATGGCAATCCTGGATGAAATAAACTCCCAGCGAAGGCACTCCTGGACGGAGCCAGCTTCCAGCGAAGGCAATTCTGGATGGAACCAACTTCCAGCGAAGGCGATCCTGGATGGAAGGAGATTCCAGCAAAGGCACTCCTGGATGGAGTCAGCTTCCAGCGAAGGCGATCCTGGATGGAACCAACTTCCAGCGAAGGCAATTCTGGATGGAGGGAGGTTCCAGCGAAGGCGATCCTGGATGGAGCGAGGTTCTAGTGAAGGCGATACTGGATGGAGCCAACTTTCAGCGAAGATGATCACGGATGGAGCAATGTCCCAGGGTAGGTGATCCTGGATGGAGCCAACTTCCAGCGAAGGTGATCACATATACAACGATTTTTCAGATCGGACAATCCAGGATTAAACGAACTTCCATTGAAGGCGATCCTGGATGGAGCCAACTTCCCGCGAAGACGATCACATATGGAACGGTTTTTCAGATTAGGCAATCCTGGATAGAGTGAACTTCCAGCGAAGGCGATCCTGGATGGAGGGAGGTTCCAGCGAAGGCGATCCTCAATGGAACCAACTTCAAGCGAAGGCGATTCTGGATGGAGCCAACTTTCAGCGAAGGTGATCACGGATGGAGCAATGTCCCCAGGGTAGGCGAACCTGGATGGAGCCAACTTCCAGCGAAGGCGATCACAAATGGAGCGATTTTCCAGATCAGGCAATCCTGGATAGAATGAACTTCCAGCGAAGGCGACCCTGGATGAAGCCGTCTTCCAGCGAAGGTGATCACATATGGAGCGATTTTTCAGAGCAGGCAATCCTGGATAGAGCGAACTTCCAGCGAAGGTGATACTGGATGGACCTGGCTTTCAAAGTAGGCGATCACGAATAGAAAGAGCTTCCGGCGAAGGCAATCTTGGAATGAACGAGGTTCCAAGGTAGGTGATAATGGATGGAGCCAGCTTACAGGGTAGGCGATCCTGGAAGGAGTGAGGTTCCAGCGAAGGTGATTATAGATGGAACAATTTTCTAGAGTAGGTGATGCTAGATAAATAAATCCAGCTTCTAGTGAAGGTGATCACGACCGAAGCAAACTTCCATTGAAGACGATCCTGGATGAAGCCATTTTCCAGCGAGGGTGACCACGGATTCCAACACAGCAGAAAACATTTCAAGACCCATTTAGACGACACCTGTGACATCTGTTGCAGCCTCACCTCTCCCCTGGCTTTTCTATAAACACGATTGATATATTCCATTCATTCATCAGGTCTCTTCAAGAACCTAATGTTTTATTCCTTCATTGATTTGTGACACCTCTACGCCCCAAAGATCCGCAGCATTCTTTTATGATAAGCGAATCAAAGAGGAGAACTGATCATTTTTTGATTTTCATGGAACTGCCTAGTGAAGGACCTGTGGTCTCTTGCAATGTCCTTCATTCTTATGTTCTTATGTTCTTCTTTTTTATGTTGGCTCTTCTTAAGTTTCTCTTTTACCACTTCCATGGAGAGAAGCGCTGGTTATCGGCGACGAAATACAAAGGTTTAAGGAGGAAATAGGCGAGAACTGGTTTACCAACGACGTGATTAACGAATAGAAAAGGCTTAGTAACCTTGATGTAGTGAGGGCTGAAACCATTGGTTGTTTTAAAAGAAGGTTAGTTAACTTTATGGATGAGGATGACAGATGGTAAGGGACATGGAACTGCCTAATGCAGGCCTTATGTTTTCTGGCAGTCTCATCCGTTCTTATGTTCTTAAGTTATGTTCCAGTAATACAAGCCTGAAGTCTCCTTCTTCTCCTTCTTCCTCTCATCTATCTATTCTTCCTCCTCTTCCCCTTTCCTCTACATTTCCCTCTATTCCTCCTCCTCCTCCTCTTCCTTCTCTTGTTCCTCCTCTTCCTCTTTCTCCTCCTCCTCCTGTCCTTTTCTTCTTCCTCCTCCATCGCTTCTTCTTCCTCCTCCTCCTCTTCTTGTCCCGCTTCCTCATCTTCCTCCTCCCCTTCTTCCTTGTCTTCTCCCTCCTCCTCCTTTTTCTTCGCTTCCTCTTCCTCCTATCCTCTTTCTCCCCGTCTTCCTCCTCTTTCTTCTCTTCCTCTTCTTTTCTCCTCTTCCTTCTGTTCTTCCTCGTCCATCTCTTCCTACTTTCTCCTCCTCATCCTCTTCCCCCCCTTCACCTTCTCCTCCCTTTCCTCCCCATCCTCTTCCCTTTCCTTCTCCTCCTCCTCTTCCTCCTCCTCCTCTTTCCCTTCATTCTTCTCTTCCCCTCCTCCTCCTCTTTCCCTTCATTCTCCTCCTCCTCCTCCTCCTCCTCTTTCCCCTCCTCCTCCAACCTGCCCCCAGAGTAGGTCCGATTAGTGTTTATCGATCGGCTGACCGACAGAGCGGCAGATAAGTATTTCTTTCTTCTTTTCCTCCTCCCCGCGCCCTCCCACCAACTTTTGTACTTTAATTTATTTTTCCTTGACTCTTATGACGTCATCAGTGCTGCGGCTGCGAACAAACGGAGGCGGTAACTTTAATAAAATATAATTAACGGATTTTTAGTTCATGCAAGGAAATCGATAAGATAAAATAGAATAGAATATAATAAAACCAAATGAAATAGAGTAAAATAAGATAAAATAAAATAAAACTAAATTGAATAAAACAAATGCAAATAGAACAAGTTAACATGACGTAAATATGATAGACAAAATAAAATAAAAAACGATAAAAGCAAATGATATAGAATAGATTAAGCGAAACTAAACAAAAAAAATATCAAACAAAAGAAAATTCTTGTTGCAATGATTTTGATGAAATACTGACAATATGTTTTTGTTTCAGGGAGTCTCATTTATTAAAGATGAGACGTTCTTCCGGCTAAGTATGTGGAAAACCGTTTGGCATTTGCTAGAATGGATATTATATAAGTTGTCACTGATTATTGCGAACCTAAGACATTTATAATCCCTTGGCTGCTGCTAGGTGTTTTATTATTATTATCATTATTTATTTATTTATCTATCTATTTATTTATTTTATTTATTTATTCTTTTTTGTGTATGAATCTGATCAAGATCCAGCCTCTACCCGCCGCCCAAGGTTGTCACAAAAATACCGGGAGTTATTCAAACAATTACTTAAATAAAACTAATGATTTATTAGATAACTTGAATGATTCAGTTATTCAGTTAACCTGTACAATCATCTAAAAATATAATCGTCTGATTAGTTCAAACAATTATTTATGTAATTCAGGACGCTCTAGCTGTTCTATAAATTGATTCATAAAATTATACCACTGTGTAAATTAGCAAAGGGTGCATTCAACGGGATATGTTAAGTATGCATATCTGCTGAGTGTATGGGTGTGGCCAAGACCACACACAATACTACAAACTGGCTCATTTAATTAAAAGCCCGTGGGAATTACAATCCCGAATTTCAAACAACGACAGCTCTGTACGCTTGAATTTGCTTTCGTCTCTCGGTCGTCGATGCCATCCGATAGCGTTCCTGCATGGCGGGAAATTACCCCCACCACGTTTTTTTATTTACATTTACAGCATACATCTTAAAATTATATTTTGTGGTAGTATGTTTCATTAACCAACGTGTTCTAATGTGAGTGTAATATGTGTGTAAAGTGTGACTCATGGAGAAAATGGGAAATCGAAGACCAACGACTGTTGTTTGATAACAGCGTTTATATTGTATTATTTATGTCTAATAAGCGTGCTTATGGTGATTATACTACTTACTTGCTGCATTGCGTCTGACCCATGGCAGTCGATGAGTTGCAGGGATGACTCGTCATCCAAGAGGAGCCAAGAAAAGAGGGAGTGATGGTGAATAGGATTGGTGTATGTGGGTATGAAATGGGTGGGAGTGGATTTATGCCTTTGACTTTGGCTACCTCCCTTGTAAGGGAGAAAAAGCCCTTGATATATGTATGTATAATATTATCGGAAATTTTCGAAACACTGGACTCAGAGTAACAGAATTTATTACCGACGTTTCGAACCCTGTCCGGGGTTCGTCCTTAGGGTCAT
>NC_134800.1:54832648-54852648 GCF_046742065.1 Oratosquilla oratoria
TTTCCCTCCCTATCCTCCTTCACATTCAGCAACTCCCTAAAATATTCTGCCCATCTTCCCCTCACTGCCATCTCTTCCATTATCAACTCTCCATCTGTACCTTTTACCTTTTCTTCCCTACTTGATTCACCTCCTCTTCCTCTCTTAATTTCTTTCCAAAACATCTTTTTATTACTTTCAAAATTTTCTGTCATACTCCTACCCCATTTCACATCTGCTCTCCTCTTTGCCTCCTTTACCTTTTGCTTTACTTCTCTTTTCTTTTCTTTGTACGTCTCATATGACTCCCCTGTCCTCTTTTGTAACCAATCTGTGAATGCTCGCTTCTTCTCTTCTACAACCTTCTTTGTTTCCTCATCCCACCATTCACTACCCTTTCTTCTATTTCCTCCTGTCCTTCTTGTTCCACACACCATCCTTGCACACTTTAAGACTCCCTCCTTGAACCATCCCCATTCCTCCTCCACACCCATCTCTGCTCTATCCTTAACTCCCTCCCACTCCTCCTTCAGCTTCTTTTCGTACTCCTTCTCCTTTTCCTTTTCATTCAAGGAGTTCACTCTAAGAACCTCCCTACCTTTTGTCCCTTTCCTCCTTCTCCATCTATCCTCCACTCTCAACTTTCCTTCCACCAAAAAATGATCTGATATTCCCCCACCCTCTCCCCTTAGCACATGTACATCCTTAACTCTTCCTATCATAATCCTATTTACCACTACATAATCCATTAGCGCTCTATCTACCACCCTTCCCTCCACCACCCTCTCCCATGTGTACTTATGCTTGACTTTCTTCCGAAACACTGTATTTGCTATCATCAGCTCTCTTTCTAGACACATTTCCACCATCAACTCTCCACTACGATTCTTTCCTGGAACTCCACACTTCCCAACCACTCCATCGATTGGACCATTTCCCACTCTAGCATTAAGGTCTCCCAGTACTATTACATTGACATTTCTTCCTAAACCCTCTATGCACTCATTTAAAGCAGAATAATAATGAATATATGAATTTACATTAGTAGGTTTACGGTGAATACTACATTTAAATTTCTTACCACATCGATAAGCTTTACAATCTAAAAAGGAAATGCTTGAATTATATTCAATCTCCACAGTGAATTTTATTGAAGGGACTAAGTTATCTAATTTTGTCCCTTCAATAAAATTCACTGTGGTTTGCTAACAGATATGGAATTCCTTCAGCTGTTTATTCTGATAACGCTAAATCCCTCGTACAAATGGGAATTGTTATTGAACAACTTTTGTCATTTTCTGAATTTGAAGAGAAGTTTAAAACTTCCCGTGTTCAGCATAGAATCATCTCTGTTTATGCTGCATGGTATGGTGCCACTTGGGAAAGGTTAATTCAGACAGTGAAACAATATCTCTATAAGGTATTGGGTAGGTCTGTTCCTTCCCTGGTTGAGATTACCACTCTTTTGTCCGATGTTCAAAACATTTTGAACAATAGACCACTTACATATCGTTCCTGTGAAAATGAGGTAGATGTCATTACCCCAAATCATTTCCTTATTGGAAGGACCATTCCTTCCTTGATGTTTGGCGATTTGGAACAAGTCCCTGAATGGGAATCAGGAGAAGACTATCCTTCTCTTCTCAACTTAGTCATGGACTGTAGGGATTATTTTTATGAAGAGTTTAAGAAACGATGGCTGACAGAGTACTTGGTCAGCTTAAGGGAAAGGGATAGAGCTGCGTACCACAGTTCTAGAAGCTGGGAAAAAGGTGACATTGCTTTTTTGAAACTGCCTTTTAAGACCAGACCCTTCTGGCCCTTAGTTCGTGTTGTTGAGACCTTTCCTGACCAAGACCATGTGATACGTACAGTCTCTGTCATTAAGCCCGATGGAAACTCTATCAAAGTCAACGTTAGACTTTTAATCCCTCTAGAGCTCCATGCTGAGTTACATTCCCGTCATGAGGAGGAATCCCCTGGGGTTCCTGTTTTGCAGGCTAGCGAGTCGGAGCCTTTTGAAGAGGCCTCTAACTTGGAGGAGGCTATTTCTTTGGAAAATGACTGTGTCGCTCCAGAACCTTCCTCCATGAGACCTTCTCGTAAGACTGCGCTAGCCTCTAGAGATCAAGTAAGGTCTCTTGCACTTAAAGGGTTATTGTAAATTTTCCTCGAAAGTGTTGAATTTATTAAACACTTTCTTTTTTGTTGTCGGGGAGGTTGTGGTAATTATTATTGGGAACATTAGTGCTTACCTCGGTTCGGGAACTTTCCCTCAAGATGTTATTTTCTTTCGATTCAGGAGCCTACCCTGAAACTTCAAACTACGCCTATCGTAACTTTAAATAAGATATGATTAAACTAACCTCCCTTTTATTTATTGAATCTATGAAGTAATTTTGGTTTAAAAATCGGGAAACTTTGAGAATTTGCTTAAGATAAATGTTAACCCGCGGCTTCGAGCTTTTTTTCCGAACACGTAAAGGGCCATTTACACGGTCGAACAGTTTGACTAACCCGGTTTGTTAGGCAAGTGTTTGAAGTGATGTTTGACCGTGTGAATAGGGGACTTGGTTGTCAAACACGTTCGACAAACGTGTTTGACGACCAAATATCCCATTCACACGGTCAAACATCACTTCAAACAGTTGTCTGACAAACCGGGTTTGTCATACTGTTCTACCTTGTAAATGTCCCAGATTCCCGCCGAATACGGCCGCTATTGTTGGGTCTGAACGGCAGAACCACTGTGTATAACACCTGGATAGCGTATACGGGCCGTGGGCTGCCCCAGGAGTGAGGCGGGTAGGCGGGACATGGCCGCCATATTGGTAGTACCAAAACATTAGCACGTGTGAACCGCTCCGCCGGTCATGGGAGCTGTCGTGTTACTCTCGTGGCCTATGTGGCTGGTATGGGCTGCGTGATAGTGATGCGATCTGTAAATAAGTTTTCCTGTGTGGTTTATGAAACAGTACATGTCTACATGTACCGGTATTTGACCATAAAAGTAATCAAACAAGTACGCTAAAACTGACATAAACAAGAGAACATGTGGATGTTTTAACTTGTATCCACTGATCTGCATAACAATATAGATCAGTGGTTGTATCCTATGTACATTATTTTGTGCGAAGCATAAATTAGGCCTTCACATATGTGTGTGTGAGTGTGACCACATGTTATAATCTCAATCTCTCGAATCTTGACAAGCAGTCATCTTCGGCGTTTTTCGAAATCTAGTCATCTGGTCATTGAAATGCATACAATTAATTACTGGATTACAATTACTTTATTTGCACAACTAACTACACATGCATTTCAACAAACAAATTTCACCTGTCACTAAACATACACGTATCCACACTATTCCAAGAAACCTCCAGTGAATCTTTACAGAACAAAACCTACATTAGTATTTATTGTGAATATTGCTATTGTATCGTGTACAGCACATTACAGGTGCCTTAAATTTTGGACGATAATGATATACATGGATATGCATCGGTGCTTTTGAAACAATATATTTCACATCGATCCTGAAACAGAAACTTTGACAGGGAAATCGTTCAGTAAAAAGAATGTACATACATCAGTTACAATAGTACTATACCCGTTGCACTGAGAACTGGCCGTTAGGGCGGAGCACTGGGAGTTCCCCTGTGGTGCCACATCTAATTATTTCATAATTATATTTTATTTTATAATTCTATTTTATGATTTTATAATGTTGCCACATATGATTATATTATAATTTTTGTCACACACCACCACTGAGGTAAAAATCAAAGCAATGTTTTCTATACAAAGGTTTCGTTTCTTCGAGTGTAGACATGGCATATGGAAAAGAGAGAGCGACGTTGCCGCTACATCTAATCTCTGGCCCCGCCCCCCTCACACTGCATTCAGAAAACATTGCATCCACACGCACGTTCTCGCCATGGATGCCCATGTGTGGCAACACCGGGAAATCTCCTAGCCCCGCCTTATCGGTCATTTCTCCTTGCGCTGACTATAGTGGTTCATATTCATTAAATAGAAACGAAGACACATACCCGCTATGTTTGGTCCTGAAAAATCATACTCTTCCGTAACACTAGTTGAGACCGGTAGATGGATAAATTCTTATGAGTTGAAACATAATAGTACATGGGGTGGGGGGTGTCGAATTTCACCAGAAAAAACGTTACATAATTTTTGAACGGGCCCCGAATAGTAATTCAGCCCATCTAATATGAATTCCTCACACTTCACAATATAGAAAAAGCCTACACATGTAATCAGGAAGAACAACTGGTTCTATACAGCTACACAGCTCTGGACAGCGTTTGAGCCTTATAAGATATTTTAAATGATAAATATTTATCCTGCTATTGCCACGATTACATTCGTGACAAATGGGTTGCTGCTAGATCTATTTCTTACAGATAATAAATACATAGCATCAACATGACAACACCTAACAAAACAGTTGGTGGGGAACATTTTATGGCTCCTGATGGCCGCATCATTTGTTGATGTGTATCGGGATGTTTTGGGTAATAAAACCTTAATTTACTTACGAGTGGAAGGACTGCTCACATCCACCTTTTCTCCGGGTGGTGCAGTTGAATGCAGCACAAGTTGGCATTGTAAAATGATCGTTAAATATGTAAAACACACCAGTATATAGGAGCGAAAGCAGCCGAGAACTGTAAGGGACGCTATCAATGCTATCAGTCAATCGCGTGGCGTGGGTTTGTTTTGGTTCTACCGCCGACCTCATAATCAGGACACCGATCCGTGATCCAGTTATTTTTAGATCAGTGGGCAGAACACGCAGAGCTCTGGTACCAGTCTGGTCACTCTTGAAACCAGCCGCCAAAGGACCATCTTACGTCTTTTCATAAGAAGCCTTCAAGTTCTACATCACTTCAGATCAATTGTCTGAGAACGCTACCAAGTTCTCAGATACTCTTGTATTTGCTAAATCGTAATTACCATAAAGGCTTCAGCCCCCTCAGCACCCCCACCCCTTGGATCCGCCACTGATTATTAGTTATGAATGTAACTTAGCACCTTATAGTTAATACTCTCACAATCTGGCGTGTTGTTTTTGATTTGCTAAAACAAACCTGGCCCGATTTGATCAGTTCTATCAATTCAATTGCCAGCGTAATTTATGCTTTTATTTGGGAGATTTTCTGTCTTACACCAAATATGATATAAAGGCGAAATGAAAAATATAACTACTTACTATATATGTGGGGTTTGAACGAGGCCGCGAATGTGTTGGCAACTCTCTTTTTATATGTGGAGCACATGCAAGTGCCAATGGTAGATGTCATTTTGCTACATCTATATTCCTATTTACCTGGCTTCACACAATCCTTCCATTTCTTTATTTTTGTGTGAAGAAGGTTTACAATTTATCATTTGCTATCTATCTGAATCTTGCTAAGAACTAAGCACGATTTTTGATGGCACTATTTCCCTATGCCATCATTGTTGTATTGGTCCTTCACTGTAAACCTTCACTGTAAATCGTTCCATTTGTGTAATCCGCCGTACTTCGCAGCATTTTTCCTGTAATTGATAATTTATCATAAGTTATCTATGAATATAGCCCTATATCTCATTATCCAGCTTAAGATAGTCTAGTTGTGGTCGAATTCAACATCAATTTATGTATTGGTACTATAAAATAGCTAGTAAGGGCAGTTACAATGTTATATAACTCGCATAGGTTTACGTTGACTAACATTACCTAACACAACTTACATATGATACTGCGTGACACGTTATGAGACATCATGAAACATCATGATAGTTACCATGGTAAAAGACACGTTGGGAATAGTATTTTGCGGTAAATATGTTTTAAATCGTGCCTAGTGTTTGAATTAATCTTTGTTTTTAAAACGAAATTTAGCTAGAATAATGTTCGTCTTAACAAAATATTCATTCAATGACATTTCTTTCGTATTAGTTACAATAGATATATAGTATTTATAAACTAACACAATTGCTTACATTGTACAATTATGTCAAGTATAACAATTGGAAATTATTTATGTTGAAGAGATTCGTTGAACATGTACGATTTGAAAATTGATGTTTTGTTGTCTCTGAAGATCATAAGCAAGAGTCAAAATATATAATTGTAACAGAAATGCATGATCTATCATTGAATGAATATATAAAAGTAGATTCTACCAATGCTGGTGTGTTTGTTGTCGTTGTTATTTGTTTACATTCTCCACCAGATGGTATTACGCAAGGTCTAAATATACAGGTCAGACCGTTTGAATTATTGTGCGCAGCTTCTGACGTCATTAGGCTGGGTCCGTTTTCTCTTTGTGAAACACTGAAGAAAACTGTGAAACGCCAAGGAAGACAGGAACTATAATATTTTATATATCATATATATATATATATTATATATTCATATATATAGACAGGAACTATGATATTTTATATATATATATATATTTTATATAATATTTGTCAGAATATAACTAATTACGTGGAGCGGTGCGAGCGAATGCAACGACATTCCCGAACGACGGACCAGCTTCAACTGACAGCTATAGGACCCGAAAACCCCACTTTGAACAGCCAGGTGACGTTCACGGGCCCGCTGCGCCAACTCCCTCGAAATTCGGTCGGAAGTGGTTAGACTTTATATCGTTAGATCTTGGTATTACAATAGTGTTGGCAGATGCGCGACGACTACTTGCTACAGCCTGATGCAGGTATGAATCGTGATTGTATCAATATGAGTCATGTCTTTGCAGATGTGATCGTATACACCACTGTGTTATGAAGGTTATTTCATGGAGAAAAGATTCAAACCATATACTATTCTCAGTTCCTATGATTTGGAGAGAGCCCAGGAATTACACTCTAGATTTCTATTCCTGCATGACCAATATAAGTGGCATAACATCATAATCCAAGCAAACTGTAGATGATCCTTTTTTACCTTTTGCTATGAGATCTATATCACACATTAAAGACTTGCCTGTACTAGAACCATCAAAGTAAATTGCATAAAGTGACGACGGGTCTAGCGATCAGATAAAAGAAAAAAAAAAAAAAATAATCGAACCTTGCTGGTCATCATACGAATCACATTTGCTGAGTCACGGAAATCTGAATAACGTTGTCCGTTATCTTGTTTTATCAAACATGCAAACTGAATTCCCTGGTTCTAGGCTGAGGGGTTGGAATCTTCTACAGAACGAGACCAACTTTTGTTTTTATCGTGATGGCCATTGTATTTTCGAGATTTTTTTCTTACTTAAAGATGGCCTGCTATTCTGCAATGATGTTTAGTCTGTTATGGAGGAACTTGGTCTTGTATGTAACACAAGTAAATGGTGCTTGTTTCATGACTCTATCAAAGTAAACGTGAAAGCAATCCTACTCCATACTGGAAATAAGTTTCTTTCTGTTCCTCTGGCTTTGTAGCTAACACAGAGGAAACATATGAGAGTATGAAGCTTCAGTTGAAAAATATTAGATTTAAATGGAATATCTGTGGTGACCTAAAGGTTGTGGCACTTTTACTTGGAATGCATATGAGCTACACTGAGTTTTGTGGCATCCTTTGTGAGTGGAACAGTCGGGACAATAACAAAAGAAATCACTATATAAAGACGGTGTGGCTGAAACCATCACCGTTTCTAGGAGAGAAGAATGCCATTAGTACCTCACTTGTTGATCCTAAGAGATCCTATGAAAATTTATCTGCCTCCTTTGTATATAAACCTTGAGTTGATGGAGAATTTTGTCAAAGGTATGAATAAAACTGGCAAGGGGTTCACATATCAAGCAAGTAAAATTTTCACGCTTCCGTGAAATTCCGCGAATTTAAGAACGCTTTCTCACGATTTGAAAAATGTCAGCATTTTTTTTCTACTAGTTATAAAAAAAAACAACAATAATATGCATAGGCTCGTAACTGTTCCTCGTAATTATTTTGTGCCATTCTGGATTGATACCCACTACAGTATACACCAGATTACATTATTTGAGGATAAACAAATTTGATTTTTGCAATAAATAAGTAAATGAAATAAATAAATAGAAGATAAAATGGGATAAATGATTAGCTAAGATATTATTATTATTATTATTATTATTATTATTATTATTATTATTATTATTATTATTATTATTATTATTATTATTATTATTATTATTATTATTATTATTATTATTATTATTATTATTATTATTATTATTATTATCATTATTATTATTATTAATAATAATAATTATTATTATTATTATTATTATCATTATTATTATTATTAATAATAATAATAATAATAGTAATAATAATAATAATAATAATAATAATAATAATAATAATAATAATAATAATAATAATAATAATAATAATAATAATAATAATAATAATAATAATAATAATAATAATAATAATAATAATAATAATAATAATAATAATAATAATAATAATAATAATAATGATAATAATAATAATATTGATAATACTAATAACACTACTACTACTAATAATAATAATAATCATTTCGTTAATTAGGGATTCATCGTATCAACTACTAATATTATTGCACCAACTTCTACTCATTGTACCAACAGCTGTTCATCGTATAAACTAGTCATTATCATATCAGCTGTTAATTAATGTACACAAGGCTAGTTACTTATCACATTAACAGTTAAAGTCTTGTATCACCTGCGTCCTTTCGCAAAAGATTGAACATCTAGTGAGAAGAGAAAATTGTCGGTGACGGACCCATGTATGTTGGGAGATAGGGTTGATGAAAGAGTATTAGGATGGTTTGGACACATGGAAAGAATGAGTGAAGAAATATTAGTAAAAGAGGTGTAGAAGGTAGAGGTGGAAGGAGTGAAAATGAGGGGGCGTCCTAGGATGAGATGGATAGATGGGGTAAAAGGGGCATTGGGAAAGAGGGGAATGTCTGTTGAGAAAGGACGTGAGAGGAGAGAACATATATATATATATATATATATATATATATATATATATACATATATATAATATATATATATATACATATATATATATACCTATATATATATATACATAGCTTTATATATATGTATATATATATATATATATATGGTCTCCAGTGTAGATTAATATCTGCACTGGGGACCATTCAGTGTGTGTGTATAGTACTTGCCCACACGCATATACTACCATTGTGCCATCATAGCGGGGATGGGTTGAGCACAAGATTCGTGTATATGTATGTAGCTCGAACACACAAATATAAGAAATTGTGCTCAAATATAAGAAATTGTGCTCAACTTATATCTCTCTTGATGGCGCAGTGGTTAGTCACTGTTACTTTGATACGTCTGAGCTGAGGTTCGAGCCCTTGGCTTCACTTCGTATCAGTTTCCGCATATGTCTCCGTCGAACGCATTGTCAGTCTCGTTCGTGATGACATGGAATTAAAAGTAAAAAGTTAATGTGGTTGAAAAAATAATAATACATGCACTGGGGACCATTTAGTGTATATATATAATATGTATATGCATATATATATGTATATACATATATATATGTATGTATATACATATATATTTATATATTGGAAAACTGTAAACAGCAGACTCAATTGAAGGGTTTATTTGCCCGACGTTTCGATTCCCGTCCAGGAATCGTCTTCAGGGTGTATAATGGTTACAAGATGTGAACTCCTTATAAATCGTCGAAGTGGTAAACCTGGGAAAGGTTCACCCTCTCAATCACATGTACAAAGCATACCTCATTACAATAACAAATACATTACAAAAGAAATGAAATATTGGTACAAAAAATAAAATACAAATAAAAAGTTACATGGATGTGAACATAAGACAAGCGTAGCAAAAGTAACAATACGTGACACTACCGTAAAAGTATCAGACAATAGGACAGAGATGCAAATGGAGGTGGACCAAATGTCCGTAATGAAGTGTCAAGAACAAACGACTAAATTACAATCAAACAAAATACACTACACAAATACAAATAAAATAAGGTACAAGGTTGTGAACATAAGACAAGTGTAGCAAAAAGCCTCAAACGTAATACTAACATAAAAACATCAGAATATAGGACAGAGACGCAAATGGAGGTGGACCAAATGTCCGCAAAGAAATGTCAAGATTAAACGACTAACTTACAAACAAACAAATAAAAACCAAACAAATTAAAAAGTTAAATGACAATGAACATAAAGCGTGTACATTAATTACCATCTGAAATGATAATGATCAGTATATACGACAGCTGTTGGTACAATGAGTAGCGGTTGGTGCAATAATATTAGTAGTTGATACGATGAATCACTAATTAACGAAATTACTATTATTACTATTATTATTATTATTATTATCATTGTTGTTGTTGTTGCTATTATTGTTGTTGTAATTGCTATTATTATTGTTGTTGTTGCTATTATTATTGTTGCTGTTGTTGCTATTATTGTTGTTGTTGTTGTTGTTGCTATTATTATTGTTGCTGCTATTATTATCATTATCATCATTATCATCATTATTTAGCTGATTATTTAATTCTATCTTTTGTTTATTTTCATTCATATATATATATATATATATATATATATATATATATATATATATATATATATATATATATACATATATTGAAAAACTCGGTTTTGTTCAGCTTCAATTAGTGCAGTCTGGTGCATACTGTAATGGATATCAATCCAGAACGGCATAAAAGAATTTCGAGGAATAGTAACGAACCTATACATTTTATTTGAATTTTTATTTTTCATTTTTATTATTTTGATAACTCACAACGCAAGCAGTGTACAAATGAACAGATCATAAGGGTTCTAGAAAAGATTTATGCGAAAGGTACTGCTATACTTCGACTACATAAAAATGCAGAAAAGATCAAGATCGAGAAAGGAGTACGGCAAGGCGATACAATTTCACCCAGATTATTTACAGTTTGCATGGATGAGATTTTCAGAAGATCGAGTTTGGAAGAGAAAAGTTTGAAGATTAATGGCGAATATTTTAACCACTTAACATTTGCGGATGACATTATTCTTATTTCAGAAAGAGCAGAAGACTTGCTAGATATGCTGAGTGATCTGGACAAGGAAAGCCTCAAAGTAGGTTTAAAAAGGAATAAAAGTAAAACCAAAGTAATGTTTAATACAAAAATTCAAAGTAAAGAGATTATAATTGATGGTGAGAGTCTTGAAGAAGTTGAAGAGTATAATTATTTAGGCCAGATGATGAAAGTGACCAAAGATCATGATAATGAGATAAAAAGACGTATCATATTTGGATGGAAAGTATTCGGTAAGTATAATACAATCCTGAGAGGCTCTCTACCTCTACTGTATGTCTGAAACGTAAAGTTTACAATCAACGCATTCTGCCAACAATAACATATGGGTGTGAGACTTGGAAACTGACGAAGGCGATGGAGACAAATCTAAGGACTGCACAGAGGAGAATGGAGAGATCGATAATCGAAATAATTCTGAGAGACTGAAAGAGAGCAAGTTGGGTGAGAGAGCAGACTAGAATGAAATATATTGTGGAGGCAGTAAAGGAGAGAAAGTGGAATTGGGCAGTTTGGTGCGAACGACTGGCGAGCGATGATGCAAGTGTGTTACTGAGTGGACGCCGCGAGTGGGAAGCGTGGCAGAGGGAGAGCAGCAGAAGGTGGAGAGACGAGATAAAGAAGTTTGCAGGAGTGACGTGGCAGAGGTTGGCGCGGTCGTATGAATCATGGAATGCTATGAAATAGGCCTTTGTTCGGCAGTGGACTCAGGATGGCTGATTTGATTCGAATCGATTTGATATACACACACACACACACACACACACACACACACACACACACACACACACACACACACACACACACACACACACACACACACACACACACACACACACTCACTCACATACATACTACATATATATATATTTATATATATATATATATATTTATATATATATATATTATAGGTAATGAATGGTCCCTAGTATAACAGGAGCATTTAACTCGATGTAAGCATTAACCAGAAACTGAAACGTGGGCGGCACTCGAACCTAGCCCGACCGTCACAAACGGACAGACAGTGATTTTACCAATTGGTAAATTCACGGTCTCTCCCTTTGTGACGAGCGGGCTAGGTTCTATTGCCGACCATCTTTCAGTTTTTGATGAATGCCTCCATCAAGTTGAATACTCCTGTTAGTCTCGGTCGTGTTGCCAGGAATTAAAATGGGAAAGATATTATGGTTGATAATAAGATTATACCTACATACATATATATATATATATATATATATATATATATATATATATATATATATACACACACACACACACACACACACACACACATACACACACACACACACACACACACACACACATACACACACACACACACACACACACACACACACACACACACACACACACACACACACACACACACACACACACACACACACACACACACACACACACACACACACACACACACACATATATATATATATACATATATATATATATATATATATATATATATGTATATATATACATAATCAACCACAATGCACTCTAATTCTAAGCCATCAGGCGCATGCAGAAATTGAAATGTAGTACGCCCAAGGACTCGAACCTCATGCGGCAAGAACGTACTACATTTCAATTTCTGGATGCACCTGATGGTTTAAAATTAAAGTGCATTGTGGTTGATAAAAATGTATCTAATCACTGGGGCCCATTCAGTGTTGTACATATATATATATATATATATATATATATATATATATATAGTATATATATATATATATTTAGATATGTATGGATGTGTTTTATATGTATATATGTTTATATATACGTATGTTTATATATGTATATATGTTTATATATATATATATATATATATATATATATATATATGGGGGGTGTCTGTGTATACGTATACATACATTTTTAGAATGTATTGTCTTGTGATTCGCGTGTTTACATATTCGCGGTTGCTCTTAATGAGAAAACCCGCGTATTGCGAAGACACGAAGATAGCGAAGGTGCGTGTTTGCGTATTTATTTATTTATTCATTTACTTATTCATTTATATGTTTATTCGCTCATTTACTTATTCGTTTATTTTTTATTTATTTATAGATTAATTAACCAATTTATTTATTAGTTTGTTTATTTGTTTATTTATCTTTTATTTGTTTATCTATTTATCCATCCAATTATTTATTCATTTATTTATCTATTCATTGATCTATATATCTATTCATTCTGCGACGACAATTTCAATATTTATTGCGGTTTTCATTTCGACATACATGGATCATATACTGTAAAATGTGTTGGTATTGATTCTCCGTGTGTTATTCTTTTTCCTGTTCTTCCTCTTCTTTTTCTTTTTAGTATAATCATGATGTATTATGCTATGTCATATCGCATTATGTTATATTATTTTATATTGTACTACATTATATTATATTGCATTACTCGTATATTCTATAATGTTGTATTATATTATATTATATATCATATTATATTATGTTATAGTATATTGTATCATATCATATTAGATTAGATTATATTGTATCATATTATATTATATTATATTATATTATATTATATTATATTATATCATATCATATCATATTATATTATATTATATTATATTATATTATATCATATTATCAAAAGACCCAAAGTGAGCATAAAGGGTGAAAGACTGGAGGAAGTGGATAGTTTTAGATACGTGGGTGTGAATGTGGCAGGAAAGGGTGGGTGGGGGTGGAGGTAGAATGTAGAGTGAGAGAAACGAGTAAATGCCTTGGTGGATTAAAAAGTGTAATGAGAAATAGACATCTGGGAATGGATGCTAAGAGGAGGTTATATGAAGGAGTGATTGTGCCAACAGCACTGTACGGGGCAGAAACATGGAACATAAGAGAGGGAGAGAGAAGGAGTTGGAATGTGTTTGAGATGAAATGTCTGAGAAGTATGATAGGGGTTACTAGGCTAGATAGAGTGAGAAATGAGGAGGTGAGGAGGAGAGCAGGGATGGAAAGGGAGCTGGGAGATAGGGTTGATGAAAAAGTATTGGGATGGTTTGGACACATGAAAAGAATGAGTGAAGAAAGATTAGTAAAAGAAGTGTGGAAGGCAGAGGTGGAAGGAGTGAATATGAGGGGGCGTCCTAGGATGAGATGGATGGATGGGGTGAAAGGGGCATTACAAAAGAGAGGAATGTCTGTGGAGGAAGGACGGAAGAGGACAGAAGATAGGGGTGAATGGAGAATGGTTGTGTATGGATGATGCTGTGATGCATGAGGGGGAGTGGGTGGGAGATGGTGGGTGAGGAAGTATGTATGAGAAAAAAATTGACGTAGCCCGAAGGGATTTCTCCCCGTCTTCTCCTTTTCTGCATGAGGGGACGGAGAGGGGGGTCGCCGAATTTATGAAGCGGCCTTGCTGTGGATGTGCTGTGTCTTGCGACACTGCTTCTGACCCAGGGCAGGGGACAGGATGTAGGGATGACCCGTCATCCAGGAGGTGCCAAGATAAGAGGAAGGGAGGAAGGTGGAGGGGAGTGGAATATATAGGAAATGGAATGGGTGGGAGTGGTTTCTATGCCTTTTTCTTTTTGGCTACCCCCCGTGTAAGGGGGAAAAAGCCTTTGGTATATGTATGTATATTTATCATAATATATTATATATTATATTATATCACATTATGTATTATATTATATTGTATTATATTATATTATATTATATTATATTATATTATATTATATTATATTATATTATATTATATGATATTATATTATATCATATCATATTATATTATATTATATTATATCATATTATATTATATCATATTATATTATATTATATTACAACTACAAAGTAATGTCGTAACACATTCGTAAAATTCAACAAGAACCCACTGTGTTGGATAAGAAGAAATGAAATAGATGATATCCATATATTTCGATCACGAACTGTGATCCTCTTCAGTGGAATACAGAGTAGTGGAGCAAAAGGTATGTCTTATATACAGAGGAAGAAGAAGGAACATGGGTAGGACTCAGGTAGCGTCTAATGCTTTGCGGGGTAAGTCACTCGCCTTCACCAAAGATGGGGAAGGCGTGACTTGCCCCGCAAAGCAATAGACGCTACCTGAATCCTACCCATGTTCCTTCTTCTTTCTTTGTATATAAGACATGCCTTTTGCTCCACTACTCTGTATTCCACTGAAGAGGATCACAGTTCGTGATCGAAATATATGGATATCATCTATTTCATTTCTTCTTATCCAACACAGTGGGTTCTTGTTGAATATTATATTATATAATATTATATTATATTATATTATATTATATTATATTATATTATATTATATTATATTATATTATTTTATATTATATTATATTATATTATATCATATTATGTTATATTATATTATATTATATCATATTATATCGTATCATATTATATTGCAAATTTAATGCTCGCGACTGGATGTCGTGAGAAGGCATTCTCGATCCATCGCGTGTACTACTCACGCAAAACCCTCAATAAAACGTATTATTTATGTTGCTCTGTTCAAGGCGTTCACGAGTATACCCTGCTTTCAGGAACGGACGGCCCCCCAGAGTCTTGACTTCGCGCGCGCGAGAGAACGGGTCGTCGCTGTTGGAGGAGGACCTCCACGTCCTTCCTCCCCCTCTCACTACTTCGATACAGTATCGTATCGTACGAGGTCGAAGGTTGTGCGCGCGCACTGGGTTACTCGCGGCGTCAAGAGCGAGTGGTGGCGGGGGAGAGGAGGAGGTGGTAAGAAGAAGGCGGAGTCGCTGGGGAAGGTTTGTTTACCTTCAGTTTGGTTTTGGTTTCTGTGGTGCCGAGAGGAAAGCGTGTGTGTGTGTGTCGTTGGGAAGGTCCTCACGTGTCACAGGAGTCTGGATCCATGGGGCCATCAGAGGTAAGAGGTCTTGTACGTCCGTCACACCACAGGACTTTTTCATTGGATGGTGGGTCGCCGACAGACTAGACAAGAGGTTCTTGTGTTCCTGACATGGGTTCCCCAGGAGTGCTTATTGCGGGGAACAAGAGGCTTTCAGACCACCCTCAGAAGGGAGTTCGTGGTTCTCGTGGCGTTGGTAGGATCCGGAAAGGGAGTATGCAGTGCGGAGAGTTCACTGGAACCTGAGTATTGATTTCCCCCCGTCAACCCTGTGCCTCGTTGTGTCAGCCTACCCACGGGAAGAACAACCGGTGCACGTCCTCAGTGCTGACACCACGTTGCCGCAGTATAAGGCTGGCAGTGGCAAGTAGCAAGTGGCAGGAGTAGGGACACTATTCCCTGTAAAGGGAACTAGGGACGGTAGTTCGGTTTCAAGAAATGAGGGGAGTAGTATTGTCTGCCTTGGTCTTGGATGCCAGAATCCCGAATAAGATATCGACTGCTTGATTTATGTAGTCGATAGTTTAGGGACTTTCGTGACATCCCTATGAACCAAGTTACTCAGCATTCTTTCATCACACGACGCTGATGTTCGATCAAAACGAATAAATATGTATACATAAAACAGTAAAGAATGAATCAAATAAAGGATACTGATCCCTTTTTAACTTCTGTTTTCCCTCCGTTTTGCCACTCACTCCTTCAACCTTTCTCGAACTTTTTGACTCCAATTCTTGGTGTGTGATAATAGCCCCCCTTCCCCAAGGATAGAGACACTATTTCTTGATGACGAAATGCAAAGTGGATATCACGTGCTAGACTCGTGACTGGCAACTATGATCCTCCCGGATGGGTTTTCGGCTCTCGTGTGAAACAAGGCGAAACGAAAAAGCACTAAAGCCGCTATGCATCAAACCTGTTTCGTGTCCCGTGAGGACCTGTGGAGTGTCTGAACTCCCGTCAGGGCCTGTGGAGTGCGGTGTCAGCCTGACGTGGCACCCTTGGAGTGGTGGGCTCGATAGGGAGTTTCTCGCAGGGAGTTCGGGTCAAAGAAGCGTCTTCTTACGAAACATGTACTCCCAGAATGTGTGCCTAACCTAACCTAAACTAACCAAACCCAGCCTAACTCAGCCTAATCTAACCTAACCTAAACCAACCCAATCTAACCTGATCTGACCTAACCTAATCTTACCTAACCTAACCTACCTTAACCCGACCCAATTCAACATAACTTAACCCAACCTAACCTATCCTAACCTAATCTGAACTAACCTAACCTAATCCAACCCAATCCAAGCCGACGAAACCCAGTGTGACTTAACCTAGCCTAGCCAAACCTGATTCGATTCAATTTAACCTGACTCGACCCAACCCAGCTTAACCCAACCTAACCTAGCCTAACCTAATCTAACCTAACCTAACCTAAACTAACCTAACCTGACCTGACACAACTTGACGTAACCTAACCCAATCTAACCTAACCTAACCTAATCTAACCTAACCTAACCTAACCTGACCTGACACAACTCGACGTAACCTAACCCAAACTAACCTAACTCAACCTAACCTAACCTAACTTATCCCTAACCTAACCTAAATTATCCTATCCTAACCTAACGCAACCTAATCAAACCTAACTTGACCAAACCCAACCTAGCCTAACCTGACCAAACCCAACCTAGCCTAGCCTAACCTAACTGAGCCCAAACCAGTTCCTTTCTATAATAGACGGGTAGTGGGGAAATATGTTATGAATTTAGAGATTAGGTATTTCTGGGTGGGGTGAGGTGGGATGATGGTAGGGGAGGGGGGGAAATGGGAGGTGGTGCCACTACTGCATGAAGGAGGGGACATTTTCCCTCAATCCAGATAATTTGAAGCCAAAATGTCCGTAAGGATAGAAACGCTAGTAAGCTAGAGCCCTCCCCTATACCACCTCCCTGAAAAACTCTACGGACCGACGCCATTTACTTTGGAGAGTAAAACAGCGTCTATATTTAACAGCAGTGACTTAAAGTTGTGAGTCCGCTTTATAGAGATTAAAAAAAATGAAAACTTGTTAAAAAGTAGTTTCAATTGTTGGCAATAATGTCCCGAATCTTTAAGCTGATACGACGATTTTTACTGATTTCATTATAAATATCGCATGTCACTGTTTTGACTATTTTTTTTTTATTTTGTCCTTTTAAATAATGCATTTGACAGCAACTCTCCGGTGTGTGTGTATGTATGTATGTGTGTGTGTGTGTGTGTGTGTGTGTGTGTGTGTGCATGTTAAAGAGGAGGGAGAGTGCATCAGTTCGAGCCACAACGTGAGTAGGGACGCACGGGTGGTCCACATGGCTGTGCTGACATTTACTATGCACTGCACTTTCTTTGTTTCTATTTAATTTCCTACAGACTACAAACACTTAAAAGTGTTCGAAATGCCTAGACCATTGGGACAGAAGGGGGCTGAAGCAGAGAAGGGAGAAAATCAGTTATAAGAGAGGAGAGAAGAGAGAATTGGTAAAGAGAAGAGAGAATGGTAAAGAGCTACCAATCTCTACCTTTAGAAACACTTTGAATGCCTTGGTTTACTTGAATGATGAATTATTGAATAATAATATATCACCAATCACGCCCATTACACTGATGTCTGGAGTGTGAAAACCTCAGGGTAATTAAAGACCATTTTCTCGATTTATTTTTTTGCTAAAATAATGTCATCCAAATTACTATTACTCTGGCAATTTTGGTTTATTTGCATGTTTATTTTTTGTTTGAAAGCTAATACTTTGTTCTACATTATAAAGGATTTTTTTTTTTTTTTTTTTACAATATATTGAATATTGGAATTTCTAGGATTTAAGTTATAAACAGTTAAAAAATTCTCTGGGTGTAAATATACCAATAGAGCCAAAATAACCATTGAACCTACACATATTTAGTACGTTCATAATTATACCCATGCCCAATATTTTCTTAGAAAAAAATGCCAGAGCGTAAATCCAAATAATTCGAGGCTAGTATCGGTATAAAGGTTTGAATATTGATTGCTTTTGCACAATAAAATGAAGCCTTTATTTTATAATTACTGTATTGACTAACTTCAGTGAAACTAAGAATGACTACAATGATAATCATGATTTTCAGTAAAAAAGTAAGCTTCCTAACTCAATAGAAAAGTATCTGACACGAACTAGCGTCTTTAATCAGGTTTCATAAGATTTTATGAATGATGTGAGGTGAAAGGCAATATTGGAATGGACGTGGTTGTGAATGAAGTCTAATGTACAGTAAGTGTCATCAGCTAGATGTACTGATTAGATGTATGTAAAGCAATACCAACTATTGCCTAATAGGGATGGGCAACCTTTTTTGGTGTGGGTGCCAAAATTAACCAAATCTTTGATACAAAGCTTTCTCCGTGCCAGTGAAGTAAAATGATAGGCCTACATGCAAAAATGACCCTTCTATCTTCACTTCCTAGGCCTCTAATCCAACACTCAGCACAACATACGGTTACCAATGGTCATACAAAAGAATTTGGAAATTTATTAGTTATCTTTTTTAACGTGAACTCTGGGTTTTGCACGCGTGCCAAGGGTTGCCCACCCCTGGCCTAACACCTCCCGCGGACCGTACATGGAACTTCCGCGTTCGAGGCAGGGATACTAACCACTGCGAGCTATTTCAGTATATTGTAACTTTCTTCCAATTGTATATTTCCTGTGCATTACATTCTGTGCGAAAGTACCTTGTTGCATATTCTAAGCGTCCTGTACACTGTGTTCTGCCCATCCTGTGATATACAATGTTTTCATTGTATCTTATCTCATGTTCCTTATCGTGGGTATTATTCTTTTATCACGTGGGGGAGCAACTTCAGTGTTTTCGTTATTGTGGTTGTCATTGTTATCGCTTTTTCAGCATATTTATTGCCATTGGGTACATGAACGCGGTCCCTCTTGCTGATTAAAGTCCCTGGTATTCAGATTCTGGTTTATTGTCATGTTTTCTGTATATCAGGCCTCAGTTCCTGGTA
>NC_134800.1:54857648-54865148 GCF_046742065.1 Oratosquilla oratoria
CACACACACACACACACACACACACACACACACACACACACACACACACACACACACACACACACACACAACACACACACACACACACACACACACACACACACACACACACACACACACACACACACACCTCTCATGGCGCTGTGGTTAGAGCTCTGGCCTGCCACTACGGAGGTCCGGGTTCGATCCTCGCCCGGGGCTGAAATAATATCAGTATCGCAGCGCTGAGGGGTGTTACTCCAACTCTCGTGGGCGGGGAGTTGGGGGGTGTGTGTGTGTGCAAGGTCATAGCATTACCCATAGATCGGACCTACGAGCTCTGAGCTCTCTTCCAGGAGGGAAATAGCTGTCGATCACGAGTCCAACACGTGATCCAAAGACCAAGTGAATACACACACACATTTTTGCACTAACAGGTCGAATAATTTCCTTTTCTTAAGGAGAGAAATAGGCACCTGGGAATGGGTGCAAAGAAAGGATTATATGAAGGGGTGATTGAGTCTATGGGATTGTATGGAACGGATACTTGGAATTCAAGGGAGGAAGAAAGGAGATGTTTAAGTGTGGGCGGGAGATAGAGATGACCCTTCATCCATGAGGATCTAAGATGGCTGGAAAACACATAAATAACATATGGGAGTAGGATGAGTGGGGGTGAGTGTATGCCTTGACTGGCTACCTCCGTCAGAAGGTTCCCAAATTAGGGGACGCGTATCCCTGAGGATACGTCAGAAAATGCCAAGGGGTACATCACTCCCTTGGAATAGTATACCTAATTTCCATGATGAGCATATCTACAACCGAAGGATGAGACATCACGTGGTGATACAAAAAATAAAGAATAAAATAAAGTCACTTATACCTTACCATTTCGTTAACACCGTAATATAATAATTTAATTGAAATTCGGTTTAGCAGTCAAAAGGTATGTGGCACAATGGAGCAAACATGCTATGGTTACATGAAGGAAGAAAATGTGCGCGACTTTGAATCGCCGATCACTTGCGTTGGTGTGGCGTGTCCTGTTTGCAAGATTTATGAGATAAGGATAACATAAACGATTGAGGTTAAGTTGAGGAATGTTTATACTGGACTTTGGGCGGTTAGACTCTACCAAAGGGCAAGGACAACCTTTATCAGTGATAAAACTTCTTCGAATTTATACAACGGGAGGGACGGGTGAGGGTCTCTTGAGGGGGTTTGTCAGACTTCGTGCGCGACAACTTTCCACGCACACCATGGCCAAGCTTAACCTTACTAAGGTCTCCCCTCTATCTCACCTCATAGATAAGTCTCGTGCATTTACGTTGTCACTTCCTGTGCCAACACTGACTCGGCTACTCAGCTCGATTCTGATGTCATTGTTGACCCTGGTTCGACTTCACATGTTTCTACGCTCTCCTTGTAGTCACGTGTGCTAGGTGGCCGGGATTGAAGAAAGTGTACGTATACATACATACATAATGCATATATATATATATATATATATATATATATATATGTATATATATATGTATAGATATATACACACATATATATATATATATGCTGGTACATTGTGACAAGTTGATGAAGGTGGAAAAAGAAGTCACGGGTCTAATTTCGAGTTTCTGAGTTTATTCCTAAAGGGATAAAATCAGAAACTCGAAACTAGACCCGTAACTTCTTTTTCCACCTTCATCATATATATATATATACCTATATATATATATATATATATACATATATATATATATATATATATATGTATATATATTTAATATATAATATGTATATATGTGTGTGTGTGTGTGTGTGTGTGTGTGTGTGTGTGTGTGTGTGTGTGTGTGTGTTCTTACGTTTTGGCTGTATACCATCCTCAGAGAGAATGAGGGAGAATGACATACATACATACATACATATATACATCTTCACCTTATATACATATGCTCCGGAAATTCTGTCTCGCTGGTTGTCACGAGTGAAGGTTCGTTGGATGTCTTGTGGGATTATGTCTCGCTGGTTGTCTCGGACAGTCCACACCGTGTCCATCTCGTTTTCTTTATTTTTTTTTGTTTTGTTTCCGCTACTATAACCTTCCCGGTTGTTATGGCTAGGTTGACGAATCCTTCTCTGTGATTTGAAGTGTCTCCTATGCTGATGTGTGCTGCTTCTACTGTTTTTCTTGTTTTCCTATCAAGTCCCTCACTGATTATTTCCGTGTTGTGAGTTGTATGGTGTTTGATGTCTTTTCCGTGTTCTTAAATACGTTTGTCTACAAAGGATTACAAAGGCGAAACATGCCGACAGGAGACCTTTTGGTCCATATCTAGGTAGGATGCCAGTGGTTCCCAAACTTTTTCGGCTTGTTACCCAATTTAACATCCCACATTAAGCATGTTACCCCTATCACAAAATGCTGTTTCATTGATATATATGGCTAAATCAAAACACTAGAGACATTTTTATTTATCTATTGTATTTGAACATTGTGCCTATTTAATGACTATTGCCAAAAATGTCGAGAACATCAATGGGATGGATGGAGTTGCGTGTTTGAAGCTAATTGAGGAATTCTTGGCTTCGTGGTTCAAAGTGACAGCCTGGCAACGTTTGCACACTTAGATACGTATCTCTTCTTTTCTGATAGTGTATGTTAGTTTTTGATGTTAACTGTTATTCGGTTTAACTTTACTAATTAATTATAATAGGTTTACTTTACAACTTTACATTCTAGTTCTAATTTAACATTAATCCTAATCCCAGGTACCGCAATGTTTTCTTGAATTTCAGAATTCTTAACTTTTTGCTCTGTTATCCCTCCGTTACCCCCGACAAATTATTAAATTACCCCTAAGGGGTAATTTAGCCCCAAGTCTGGGGACCATCGGTCCAAGCCATGTGATGACTTGTCGATGTAAACTTGGGGGCATCCCATATATGGACTCTTGTATATCACGAAGTTTTCTCTTCTTTTATTTTCTGTTCTGAGCTTCACCAAGTCTCTAATTTTTCTACCTGACGTGTAGGCTACCTTGACACTGGCTATTTTCAAAAGAGTTTAGATGAATTTAACTTTCTTTGAAAATAGTATTAAGATGTATTCGTTCGTGATTTCATCATCAGTTTTCTTCCTTGTGGCAATCCTGATATGTAGTGCAGAGTTTATTGAAGGCGTATGAATACATCATCGAAGGATTTATGAAACTGAAATACCCGGCAGGATTGGTTCACCCACAAAAAAAAAGAAAAAAAGAAAAAAGAAAAAAGAAAAAGAAAATGAAAGCCATTGAAATTGCCACAAGGGAGAAAACTGATATTTAGATCACGAACGAAATACACTCAAATTGGCGACTCTACTTCAGTATATATATATATATATATATATATATATATATATATATATATATATATGTTGATGAAGGTGGAAAAAGAAGTCACGGGTCTAGTTCCGAGTTCCTGAGTTTATTCCTGACCGGTTTCGCTCTATGCTTCTTCAGAGGAATATGACATATGTATATATGTAAATATCAAGTAACGTAGGTGTCGTGACAGACGAATAAGATAAAACTTAAACCCACTCTCGGAGAAAGATAAGCTGAGATACAGAGTAAAACCGTATATTTCGACCACTGACGGGGGTCCTCTTCAGCAGTTCCGTACCGGCGGAAGAGGACCAGTCAGTGGTCGAAATATACGGTTTTACTCTGTATCTCAGCTTATCTTTCTCCGAGAGTGGGTTTAAGTTTTATATGTGTGTATATATATATATACATATATATATATATATATATATATATATATATATATAAATATATATATATATGTATGTATATATACGTATATATGTATGTATATATTCGTATATATGTATATGTATATATATGTATGTGTGTGTATATATCTATATGTATGTATGTATATGTATATACTATAATATATATATATATATGGGAAAGGTGGAGGGGGAAACACGGGTCTTTATCTGATTATCGAATTTATTCCTGACCGGTTTCGCTTACAATAGCTTCTTCAGAGGAGTGTTGTAAGCTATTGTAAGCGAAACCGGTCAGGAATAAACTCGATAATCAGATAAAGACCCGTGTTTCCCCCTCCACCTTTCCCATAATTTGTCCCAATGTCTCTACATATATATATATATATATATATATATATATACAGTATATATATGTATGTATATGTATATATATGTATATATGTAAGAGAAGATTTTGAATCTGGGATCCATATTGGAAAACTGTAATCACTAGATTCAATTGAAGGGTTTATTTGCCCGACGTTTCGATTCCCGTCCAGGAATCTTCTTCAGGGGTTATAATGGTTACAAGATTGTAACCATTATTCTCCCTGAAGACGATTCCTGGACGGGAATCGAAACGTCGGGCAAATAAACCCTTCATTTGAATCTAGTGTTTACAGTTTTCCAATACGTATATATGTGTATATATGTATATATATGTATGTATATATATTATAATGTATATATATATATATATATGTGTGTATATATATATATATACACATATATATACACACATTATATATATATATATATATATATATGTATATATGTATATATATGTATATATGTATATATATATGTATATATGTATATATATATATATATATATATATATAATAAAATGATGATATACGGTTTATTGGGTATAGCAGCATTACTGCTGAAAATATAGTTTATAGAATTATAAAATGATAAGATATAATAGTGTAAAGATATTGTTACAAGCATAAAAAGAAAAAAAAACCCAGTAAGCTAAGGAATAGTCATGCTGTACAACTTTGTTATTTCTTATTGTTGATTAACTCCACAAATGTAGGTATGGGGCTCTTCTTATACAGGTCGGTGCGTGCTCTGATCGGCTTAATGGTATTGTGGTGATGCACCTCGCGCCTTGGTGATGGTGCTGGGGTGGGGGGTAGCAAGTCCCGGTGCCGAAGATGTTTCACTTGGGTGACCGCAAACGACCCCAGAATCTGAAGATAACGGTCGGCAAGGGTTGAAACTCCGAGCCGAGTGTGGTGAGAGCGTGCCGATAGGTGGTGTAGTCGTTGCCAAGAATTGTGCGACAGGCTCGTTTCTGCACTTTCTCCAGCTGTCGCTGCTGCGTGACTGTAAGTGAGGAGGCCCAGGAAGGTGACGCATACATCAACTTGGGCAAAATGAAGGAAGTGTAGATGGTTTTGAGATCTTCAGCCTGTGCCCCTAATTATCTCAGGCGACGTAGCATATACAGCTTGTAGGAGGCTGCCCTGAGGGTGTTAGCGGTGTTCTCCTTCCAAGTCAACTTGCTGTCGATGGTGATCCACAGCAGCTTGATCGACTGGACCATCTGTAAGGGTTGGCCGTCAATTGTCAGCATGGGAGTGGGGGAGAACGTCATTGGAGGTGTGGAAGTACATTACCACAGTTTTCTTGTGGTTGATGGTGACTCCGTTGTGCACTGTCCATGTGTGTAGCCTGACCAGCGTGTCCTGCAGTGGGTTATAGTCTAGGTCAGTGTTGGACACAGGGATTCCCACCGTGCAGTCATCAACATATTTCTATCTGTGCGATGTGTCTCTCAGGGCATCGTTGATAAGTATTAGGAAACACAATGGCCCCATTCTTGTTCCTTGTTGCATCCAACAGGACAGGTATATATATATATATATATATATATATATATATATATATATATATATATACATATACATATACATATATATATACATATACATATATATATATATATATATATATATATATATGTGTGTGTGTGTGTGTGTGTGTGTGTGTGTGCGTGGTGTGTGTGTGTGTGCGTGGAAGGCAGAGGTAGAAGGAGTGAACAGGAGGGGGCGACCAAGGATGAGATGGATGGATGGAGTAAAAGGGGAATTGGGAAAGAGGGGAATACCTGTTGAGGAAGGGATGGGGAAGACAGAAAACAGGGGTGAATGGAGAATGGTTGTGTATGGATGATGCTGTGATGTATGGAAGGGAGTGGGTAGGACATGGGGGTGAGGTAGTATGTGTAAATGATGTTTTGAGGCAGCCCGAAGTGATTTCTCCCCATCTTCTCTTTTTCTGCATGAGGGGACGGAGAGAGGGAGGGGCTCGCCAATTAAATGAAGCGGCCTTGCTGTGGATGTGCAGTGTCTTGCTACACCGCTTCTGACCCAGGGCAGTGGGCGAAATGCAGGGATGACCCGTCATCTAGGAGCCAAGATAAGAGGGATGGGGGGGTGAATGGGAGTGGAGTATGTGGGGATGGAATGGGTGGGATTGGACTTTATGCCCCTTGTTTTTGGTTATCTCCCTTGTAAGGGGGGAAATAGCCATTGGTATATATATATATATATATATATATATATATATATATATATATATATATATAGTGGTACCCCATTATTTCTTGATTCTCATGGTACTTTAGCTTCTTCCCTTATCCATTCACATATTCATCTAGTTTAAGGTCCACCGTGGCGCTACAGCTTAGTACCTGACTTATCTAATCGATACGCTGGTCATGCATCCTGCAGTGAAACAGCCGACAGCCAGCATTGCTGTTATCAGGGGTCACTGATAACAATTGGAGCTGCGACAGAATTGGAACGATGTGTATGAAAAATCTAAGAAGAAATGTTTCCAAAATGCGTTTGTAGATTCTATTATTTTTCGCTTTTCTCAAATCAAAGATAAATGTCTTATGATTAAGTTGGGTATAGAAATGATTAATAAAAAGGAAATGAAACATTAAAAAAATCCAGATAAATATATAGATAACAAGTTAAGGGTTGTGAACATCACTTTGATATGGGGTTCATTCACATGGTTTTCAAAATTTCGAACTGTAACGACATTTAACTGCTTTGATTGATGACGTCAGAGTTATAGTGAACAAAAATAAATAAAATAAAACAAAATGAAATAAAATAAAATAAAATAAAATAAGATAGAATAAAATAAAATAAAATAATATAATAGAAAATAGAATAAATTTATAACTATAATAGATGAATGAATAAATAAACCAAATAAAATCAAGTATAAAATAGAATAGATTGAATTAATTGAAATATAAATAAAGCATTCAGGAAACCGATAAAACATTACGATATCCTCCGGCAGGGTATTGTACGAAGTATATCATAATGTACACATTGTTTTGTACATGCATATCAAAGACAAAATAACAAACAAACAAACACTAGGGTACACAACGGTTGGGCATACTGACCCAGTTTCGTGAACGACAATAATAAAATTGATGTGCATTGATTATTAGAGTGGTGGTTAACGAAAAAAAAAAAAAAAAAAAAAAAAAAAAAAAAAAAAAATTAGGGTGGAAACAGCATTGCAGTCACATTGCTCAGCGGGTGGCTTAAATACCCACTGTTCCTCTCCCTCCTGTTGGAGGACATATCGGCTTCCGCAAGGTCTGGTTCGTCCTTGAATCTTTCCTTAGAATCCTTCTTCGAGACTGTGTTGCCTTGGGTAAG
>NC_134800.1:54867648-54870148 GCF_046742065.1 Oratosquilla oratoria
ATAATCTGTTCCTGCAGTTGAAGTTCTTCTTCCTGTCTCCTCTACTTTGGTTTTGTATGTTTTCTCCTGAGCTGGAATACTTCCTTGTCTGAACCACGTTCTCCTGGACTCCAAATGGACTCCATCCCCTCCTTTACTTGAAGTCCCTCTTTACTCGTATTTTGGCTTCTGTTACAGTAACCAAACACTCTCTTATTTCGTCTTCTTCAGTACCTGGACGTCGATTCCAGGTACTGGTGCTACTCGTATAGTACTTGAACTTGGTGTACTTGTGTCCAGTTCTCTTGGATTTGGAGAAAGACAGCTTCGTCTACTTCGTCTACTTTCTTGGAGATATTAGGAAAAAATCTTGCTCTTTTGAATTGCAGAACTGGAATATGGGATGGGTTGGGCTGAGGATGTCTTTTGAAGGTCTAACTCTACGTGTATTGTGTTCGACTTCTGTACGTTTATTCTGTCTGTTGTCAGGCAATTTTATTCAGCTGAGAGAAGACCCATCAAGGAACACAAAGGATTATATCAAAAGATTGCAATAGAGAGCAAAATAATATTGTCTAATTTTATTCATCCTAGAATAGAGAGACCTATTCTCCTCCACATTTATTCCAGGAAATCTAAATCCCTATTAAACCCGTAATATTACGCCCAAATCCTTTGGTCTGAGGCTAATAGGCTGATGACACATAAGCATAAGAACATAAAAATGGAGGAGAATGCAAGAGACCACAAGGCCTACACTAGGCAGTTCCATATCCCTTGCCACATGTCATTCATTTCCATAAAGTTGTCTAAACTTCTCTTAAAGCAACTAATAGTTTCAGCGTTCCTTGCATTGTCACTAAGTCTTTTCCATTTGTTAACCATTCTATTGGTTTACCAGTTTTTGCCATTTTCTTTCTTAAACCTAAATATGTCCAATTAATCCAATTAAATATGTCCAATTAATCCAATTAATCTACGAGTCCTGCTCTGCTGTCTTAATATGAATGCGGGACTTACATATATAATGTATGTTATCGGGGTGGAAGAGGTATTGGAAAAAGAAGATTATATTTCTTAAATTTCAGTAAAACAGCAATGAATGTGCTAGAGAAAAGAATACTATTTCTTATATATGAGTTAAATGTGAGAGGCAGCCGCCAAAGCTACGCGACATGACGTCACGAGCGAAAGAGGCGGCTCAAGAAGACGGAAGTTAAGGCACAAGTACGAGTGACAGTAAGGCTTCCTTGAACTATGTTCATTGGAAGTCACATGCCTTCCACACCTCGCAGACGTCTTAGAGTTTTGACTTTAACGTGGGCTGGAAGTTTTTGAATCATTCTGGATCAACAAGCAATCCAGAATTAGCTTTTGATTTGTCAGATGCTGTCAACCTGGTTTTGCCATTTTTGGTGACCATTTGGTGTCGTGTGAATCAATATAAAGAGACAGCACTTAATCTTTTTTCTTTGTTTTTCTGGAGAATATATTTTTCGTCGTTATTAGTTTAAAAATACACAATCAATAAAATTTTTACAAGTTCAAGGAAAGCTGTTAGGTATATTTAGTTTCATTTACAAGTAACATCTGATAAGATGTACTAAGTGTATTTTTTCACTTCGAACATTAATGATATGGTCTGAGTGTACGACAAGATCGTAGATTTACAACCCAAAAAAAGACATAATCACTGATATTCAGAAAAAAATCGAATTAATAAAAGACGTTGACCCGTATCACAAAGATAAGATTTTTTTTTTATCTTCGTTCATGATATGTCTTACACTGTTGTTTATTGTTTTAGTTTATTGTAAGAATTATGACAATGTTATAGTAGGTAATCAACTTAAATAATATGGCTTCCTCGGCTTTGCACAAATACTGTAGTCTACAGAAATTATTTTTACTCTTTTTTTTGTGTTAGATATAAGTAATTCATGAAATCACTCGACTGTATTATCGCAAACATGGGCAACCCTTAGCACGTGTCCAAAACCTCTTATGCTGACGACTCTTCTTCTCTGGGGATACGAAACCCAGAGCTCACCTTAAAAAAGATAGATAATGAATCTCCAACTTCTTTTGTATGACCACTAGTAACCGCATGATGCTCTGGGAGGTAGACTGGGGCCCTTGTAGGAGGTGAAGGGAGGAGGGGGGGCATACTTGTATGTAAGGCTATCATTTATGTTACTCTATTGACACACGAGGAAATCTTGTCTTAAAGATTTGGCTGATTTTAGCACCCAAACTTAAAAAAGGTTCCCCATCCCTGTACTAGCCCAACTAGCTCAATCTAACCTCAAATAGCAGACAGGAAGAAATGTCAAAGGGGTATTCGTACTTTCATAAACATAAAGGAATACTGCTATTCGCTTATCAGCTGCTGATAAAAGGAGATAAAGGAGAATCCCAAAAGCTGTTTATATTAAACACTAACCCAAATTCCGCCTAACCCAGTATTTATCTCAAATTAACCTATAAACAAAAATAATTTCCCGAACAATTGGCCAACACT
>NC_134800.1:54885148-54890148 GCF_046742065.1 Oratosquilla oratoria
TGAGTTAAATCTATGTCTTGACAATTTGAGGATATTATTTCACTCCCGGATAGTATTTAATGAGAAAATACTTTACTCTGATATTATCAATTTCCTTTTAGAATCTTAATGGTAAGTCCCCCTGAGTCTTTGCTCTTTTAGAGAGAATAGTTTCAAAATTCTTAAGTGGTTTTCGTATGTTTTTTCTTTTTTTTTTGTCTTTGTTTCATATGCTTCGTTTTGTAGCCTACAGCTGCAGTCTTTCAAATCTATATATGTCTGTATTGAGACCTGGGAATCACGCTGAAATAACATATTCTAATTATGGACGGACTCGTGATCTATATATAGTAATTGGCTGATGACGGCTGGACATTTAAAGTAAAAAACTATTGCTACCAATCCCGCTGTCTTATTTTCTATCTCTCTAGGCAAAAATCTATCTAAATACTGTCTATATAACAAGGGCTTCTTCCCTATTATAAGGGAGGTAGCCAATTAAGGCACAAACCCATTCCCAACAATTCAATCCCCATCCACGATCTAATTATTTCCCTCTCAACTTAGCTCCTCGTGGATGATAGGCCATCCCTATTTCTTATCCACTATCCGGGTCAGAAGCAATGCCGTAAGGCACAGTACATCCATAGCAAGGTTGCTTCACTGCTGAGGTAGAAATAACACACACACACACACACACACACACACACACACACACACACACACACACACACACACACACACACACACACACACACACACACACACACACATACATATATATATATATATGTATGTATATTTGTATATATATATATACATATACATATATACATATATATATATATATATAAAGATCTTCACAACAAGATCCTGTTCATTCTCAAAGATGGTTCATATTTGTTTATCCTTGTGATTGTTTATATTTGTGTGGGAGAGCAGCTTACATCAGGAGACGCTTAGCTGCATTCAAAACCGTTGCCTTTGCTCAATATACTTGGATCATTGGGGCAGGTAACAGTTACTATTGAGAATCGGAGAGAAATGCGGGATTCGAACCTGAAACTAAGCGATTACACCACGAGCTTTTTCTAATTCTTATGTTTACAAAGGATTACAAAGGCGGAGCATGCCGACAGGAGACCTTTTGGTCCATAACTAGGTCGGATGCGAAAAAAATATATAATAATGATAGATAGATAAAAATAAATCAAAAACTATAATAATTTAAATAATAATAGATGAAATAAATGCATAGGTACAGTTAGATAATAAACAAACAGGTAAATAGTAAATAATAATAAATTGACATAGATGATAATAAATGAAAATCAAGCAATGATAAACAAACAGACAAATAATAACAAACAAATAAACAAATAATGTAATATAAATGGCAGTTTATGGTATGTTTTGTGTAAAGAAATAAGTAAATGAAAATATAAATAAATTCAGATTTACTTAAGAGAAGGAAATGGAAGTCGAAAAGATGAAAATCCACAAATTTTGGAAGTTCCAAGCAATTTGCATCAAAACAAGAGAGAGGGAACATGTAGTACTTATGCAGAAAAAACATATAATTTGTTTAACAAATACTTTGGAAGAGACTTCGAATGAGTAGTTCTTGATATAGAACACAAGAGTAAGACAAAGATAAAAAAGTCTAACTCACAATCAGATCGACGGTACTTCAACTTGCTTAGATACTAGTAATTAAAACAATTGTCCATCTCACACAAGAACACAAGAGTAAGAAAAAGATAAAAAAAGACTAACTCACAATCAGATCGACGTTACTTCAACTTGCTTAGATACTAGTAATTAAAACAATTGTCCAACTCACACTCAACAACAAACGCCATTTACATGGATCAGGAAGATCGCACGTGGTCATTGTAGCAAGAGAGAGAGAGAGGAACAAAGAAAAACAGCTGAGCTCGTATCACCTTAGGCAGGGTACCGGACAAAATTGAGATGCATGACTTTTGCATTTATGATGCAATTATGGCGACAAACGAGTTTCCAAGTAAAGGTGAGTTCTGTGGCTTTATTGAGGAAAAAGTCTTTGAACTATACTACACGAGAAAATACATATGCTGATTTTTTATGCCAACTGCTGTAAAATGTTAATGTGCTGTGAATTTTTCAAATATGTTGCACTTCTTTGTGAGTGTAACGTTTCGTTCGTTTTGGTACAGTATCGTTCACGCATCGCCTGTGGATGGGCAATATATGAACAAAACAATACGAATCTTGGACGAATCGTAAATGTGAGCGAACGGTTGTTATTTCTTGTTTAATTTTTATCATCGTTCATATACATAAATACACACACACACACACACACACGCGCGCGCGCGCGCGCACATACACACACACACGCACACACACACACACACACACACACACACACACACACACACACACACACACACACACACACACACACACACACACACACACACACACACACACACACACACACACACACACACACACACACACACACACACACAGACACACACACACACACACACACACACACACACACACACACACACACACACACACACACACACACACACACACACACACACACACACACACACACATATATATATACAATTTAAAAATGAAAATATTTGAATTCAGTAAAGGAATCTATTCGCTTGTTCGACTTCATTTATCTATGTGTTTGTTTGTTTTGTTTGATTTTTTGTTTGTATGGGTATTATTAAGTGCACAGCTACGCGATATATCAATACAAAATTAAACATTAATTTGGTATATTAAAGGGCATCAACATAACATATGTTTTTCTTGACGGAAAACAACAAAACAATTGCTAAAAGCAAATACACTACCGAACCGGTCAGTATCGATAACTTCGAGACACCATGTTTGTGTCGTCTGTTCAGTCCCTTCAATGTCAGTTTGACGATGGCAATGGCTACCTTGTGCACACCCAAGCGATATATCAATATAATATATCAGATATTAATTTTGTAAATTGAAATACATCAGGTCATGCTTTTCTTAAGCAATCCACGACGACGACGACGACGACGACGACGAACCTGATGCAAGTTAAGTTAGGTCAGGTTAGGTTAAGTCAGAACAGATCAATTTATTCTTCAATTTCTACGACTTCCACATCGATCGAAACAAACATGGCGTCTAGAAGCACCCGACGCGGTTCTGTTCGTTAGTGTATCGCTTTTAGCAAGATCTTGTTATTGATTTCCGCCAATATAAACGTATATTACGTTGATGTATCATAATTTACAAAATTAATAAGATTTTATGTTAATTTCGTGTTTGCATGTTTTTGCTTCTTTATACGAGCAATTTTTGTGTCAAAACCTAAAGCTGATAATAATAATTCAGGTTTACTTCCTTTTTACTAAGAAGGCTTACCACTGTCTCACAGATTTCTAACGAACACATTTCTTTGATACACTTGAGAGTATATGTCAATTTATTATTATTTACTATTTACCTGTATGTTTATTATCTGACTATACTTATGCATTTATTCATGTTTTTATTTGTTATTTACATTATTATAGTTTTTATTTATTAATTTATTATTATCATGATTTTTTTTCACATCCGACCTAGATATGTACCAAAAGGTCTCCTGTCGGCATGCTCCGTCTTTGTAATCCTTTGTAATCCTTTGAGTATGTTCTTTCATTTTAGAGTTGTACAACGCTGGGAGCTTTTGAAAATCATGTAATACACATTTCAAAATATATTTTTTTAAATGACTTTTCGTTCAAAATAGGCAGCTGTTCTATCAGTACGAAAGTAGTAGGATACACCTGGTAAACACTTGTGCAACCCGTCCAGATAACTCCCATCAGAGTGAAAAAAAAGAAAAACAATAGAATAAATAGATACATTGACAAGTAAATAACTATATAAATGAATAAATAAATACGTAAATAAATAAACAAATAAATGAAAAAATGTATAGATAAACTTATGAATAAATGGATAGATATATAAGTAAACAAATTAACAAATACATGTAATAATAATGAATGAATTGATCAATAGAGAAATAAATGTAACAAAAATAAGTAAATAAAACAATTCATAAATGAAAAGATAATGACTATCATAGTAAATATTATTACAATAGTAATAATACTAGATGATAGTAATGATACTGGATAAACACGTAAATTAGATAAATAATTAAAGAAATAAATAGAATAAAGTAAAGGGGTCGTGTCAACTATTCTTTGTTCATATTTGGCAAATGGCATTGTGGAAACGTAGAAGACTCATCTTTTTGAGAAAAAGGCAAGACTCCACTTATTTGCGGCATATTGTCCTCCTAAATTGAATTACTTTTTTCATCTAATTTGTGTATTTTCCTTATCCATTTATTTATTCATTAGTTTATTTGTATTTTGCAAATTGAAGAGATCATTTCGCAAATTACCTTGCAAAACCTGCTGTCGCCGTTGGCAATGGAAATTTTGTGTAGGTTGCGTCCAGTGGTAGTTATGAATAATGCGCGACATGTTATCCCCAAACAGGGCTGAAAGTTAAAAACAAAAAAAAAAAACAAAATTACTCATGATTAGAATTTTCGTTGAAGTTGGTGAAAGAAGACTGCGCTTAAGCCACACCACAACAATAACTTCAGAATGTTTTATGTAAAGACTGTATGGAAGGGAAGGCCCATTTATAGAAACGTGTAATGGGCATCGTGATTACGCCCATCACTGTTCAGTAGGCCGCTCTCTATCTAATTATTTATCACAATTTTTTTCGTATTTTAAATTCAATTTCACTTTTCTTATCTACTGTCCGCTGGAGGATACACTCCTAATGTATAATGGATTTTCTCAAGATGTGTTCGCTGTGTATGTACGTGTACTTATTTGTGGGTGTACATGTGCACGTGTACATGAGCGTGTATGTACGTGCACATGTATGAACGTATTCATGTATGTGGACGCATCGTTGATGGGTGTAGGCGACACCTTGGCGGTAGAGAACTCCTT
>NC_134800.1:54900148-54904246 GCF_046742065.1 Oratosquilla oratoria
GAATAAATTACAAGAAATATTAGACTAAAAAAAAAAAAAAAAGTGAAATACCTAGTCAAACTGCTCCTTACCACCCGTCGCCCAGAAAAAAATGAAGTGATTAAGTAAGAGAATGAATAGACAATTAAAAATAACAAGGGTGACACAATGTCCGCGATAAAGAGTATCTAGAAACACAACCACCAAATAAAAAGCTATAAACTGCAAAGGAGGAAAAGTAGAACCGATTAACCAAACGGAGAAGGACATAATCCCCCACAACCAGTTCATTGAGCCCTACTGCACAAACTACAAACCAAATAATGGAAAAGGGGCCACAAAGACACAGAACTAAATAAACAAACATGCCTAAATAACAAAAAGACCAAACTCAGAAGAGCACATAGTAAAAGTAACAAAACAAAAGCCAATCAATCAGTACATAAATAAAACAACTTGGGTGGGCAAAACAGTCGACATGAAAGAGTTCCTAAACACATAGATAAACCTTCCATTATATGCTGAACCGTAAAATTTCATTGAGTGGCATGTAGAAGTAAATAAAATAAACAGCAAAAGACAGTCCCCCCAACCAGCCCCTTGATACCTATTGTACAAACTAAAAACTAAAACAAAGGAAAGGACACAAAACTGTTAGATAAATAAGATAAATAAACAGACCTAGGTAAAAAGAATGCATACACATACAAGCACATGATGAATATTAACAAATACGAGAATGGGTACAAAATAAATGTTCAAACACAAAAAGCGTATTGACACGTCACTGCCCCACTGTGCGGCTTCTGTCTAGCCTGTCTCTAGCACAATTGCAAATGGTGTCAGAGTGACGCATCGATTGACGTTGTCCAGGTCAAGCCTCCAAGAACAGCCTAACACCTGCTTCCTCAGTAGTCTAGCAGTCACTTCTGATGTCCCTTTCACGTGTGGGACAATTATTCTAGATGTATCTCGTCGTCTCTCATCCACAGCTACGTTCCTCTATGGCGCTGTCCACGTTTTTACCACTGAGTTTGCGGGAGACGACGAGACACATCTAGAATAACTGTCCGATACGTAAAAGGGGCATCAGAAGTGACAGCTAGACTACTGAGGAAGCAGGTGTTAGGCTGTTCTTGGAAGCTTGACCAGGACAACGTCAATCGATTCGTCACTCTGACCCCATTTGCAATTGTGCTAGAGACAGGCTAGACAGAAGCCGCAAAGTGCGAGAGTGACGTGTCAATACGCGTTTTGTGTTTTGTGTTTGAACATTTATTTTGTACCCATTCTCGTATTTGTTAATATTTATCATGTGCTTGTATGTGTATGCATTTGTTTTACCTAGGTCTGTGTATCTATCTTATTTATCCAACAGTTTTGTGTCCTTTCCTTTGTTTTAGTTTTTAGTTTGTGCAATAGGTTTCAAGGGGATGGTTGGGGGGACTGTGTCCTTTGCTGTTTATTTCATTTACTTCTACATGCCACTCAATGAAATTTTAAAGTTTAGTATATAATGGTAGGTTTATCTAAGTTTTTAGGAACTCTTTCATGTCGACTGTTTTGCCCACCCAAGTTGTTTTATTTATGTACTGATTGATTGGCTTTTATTTTGTTACTTTTACTATGTGCTCTTCTGAGTTTGGTCTTTTTGTTATTTAGGCATGTTTGTTTATTTAGTTCTGTGTCTTTGTGGCCCCTTTTCCATTATTTGGTTTGTAGCTTGCGCAGTAGGGCTCAATGAACTGGTTGTGGGGGATTATGTCTTTCTCCGTTTGGTTAATTCGTTTCTACGTTTCCTCCTTTGCAGTTTATAGCTTTTTATTTGGTGGTTGTGTTTCTAGGTACTCTTTGTCGCGGACATTTTGTCACCCTTGTTATTTTTAATTGTCTATTTATTCTCTTACTTAATCACTTCATTTTTTTCTGGGCGACGGGTGGTAAGGAGCAGTTTGACTAGGTATTTCACTTATCTTTTTATTTTCATTTTCATTTTTATTTTTATTCTTTTTAGTATAATTTTTCTTGTACTTTATTCTTGTTGTATTTGTGGATTTTTGTGGAGACAAGGGTATTTTCTGGGGGAGTAACACTCAACTTGGGATACGTATCCTAGTGTAACGTGAAAGCACTTGTTATTTCATCTATCTATACGTTTATTCATTTATTCTATGTGCTGTCTTTTTCTGTTTTATCTTATTCTGGGTGACGCGTTACAATGGAACAGTCTGACTAGGTGAGTATGTCACCTAGGTTTACATTTGCATTTTTAGTTACTGATATTTTTTTCCTTACGTATCATTCATATTGTGACGACTGGAGACGATTGTATTTTCTGGAGAGTAACGGTGAACTTGGGATACCTACCCCAGTGTAGCGTATATGCCCTTTATATTGATTTCCTTCGCTTATACTGCATATCCCTGAAGACGACCCCCGGACAGGGTTCGAAACGTAAGATTAGACTTCTAAACATTGAGTCTAGTGTTTACTTTCTTCCAGTATGATGTGTATATATATATATATATATATATATATATATATATATATATATATAATATATATATATATATATATATATATATGTATATATATATATACTGTATATATATAAGAAGTGGAAGTGGAACATAAACCCAGGAATACGTGACACAGAGCGCTTACTAAAGTAAAGGGCGTAGAAAGTGGGGCCAACTTGATCGGTTGGTGTATGACGTGAAAGGTTGAGCTTGCGAAACTCATTACGTAGGATAGACAAGTAAGAAATTGGTGATCAGATTCCAGGAGCACCAAAGGGTTGTCAGCAGGAGGGACATGAGCTCATCGATCATAAAGCACTGCGAAGAGTGACAACACAAGGTGGATTGACAAAGCGCAGATGTTAAATATAAATGTATATATATATCTTGACGTCTTTAATCAGCAAAAGCTACTTAACAAAGAACTACTAAGCACAGAGAAATATATATGAAACTAAATCTTTCTTTTGATTAGGCCATATTTGATATCACAGTATGCTGAAAGGTATGTACAGGTATATATCTTTCTGGTTTGGCCAAAACTAACCAAACTAGTCTCGGCATTAGCATCGTGTCATAGATTCTTACATCTACGATCAAACTTATGGTTAGGTTAGGTGAAGTTAGGTTAGCTTAGGTATTGCTAAAACAAATATGGTGCACGCACTCAGTATCTCAGTTACATAAAGGTAATAGGACAGATAACAGACGCAATTCTATTACATAGTCCTTTGTTTACAATATTTCAGGTTTCTGTTTTTTGAAGTAAACTGAAACGGTCCTCTTTCTGCTTTCAGAATTTATGACGAGAAGGGTACTGGTGTGATCAGTATTCAATCGATCCTACCTCCATCTTACCTTCAACAGTATCACTAAGGACTAAGGCAGAGAAACCCCTTTCCCCGACTATCAGTATTCCAGTGAATCTCCAGCGACGGGGTGGAACATCTCACCGTTTGAATCACTTCCTCTCGGTCATCTCCTCTCCCAGGTCAAGCAAGCGAATCATGATACCAAGAGCTCTTCTTGAATGAGACACAGAACTGAGAGAAAGTAACCAAACGCCCTGTGGTACACAAGCGTTCTGTATATACTTCCATAAGCCAACTCGCCCTTCGCAAAGAGTAGTGCCACCATGGAGTCCTTCTTGGAGAAGATCGGAGAGTTCGGCTGGTATCAGAGACGAATGTTTCTCCTCCTCTCGCTCCCCACCATCATCGTGGCCATGCAAAAGCTTGCCTGGGTCTTCCTGGGGGCAAACGTCGATCACAGGTGAGTCTATGAGTGTGTGTTCACCATGGTCTTTTGGATCACGTGTTGGACTCGTGATCGACAGCTATTTCCCTCCCGAAAGAAAGCTCAGAGCTCGTATGGCTGATCTGTGAGTAATGCTTTGACCTTACACGCACACATACACCCAACTCCCCGCCCACGAGAGTTGGAGTACTGTGTGTGTGTGTGTGTGTGTGTGTGTGTGTGTGTGTGTGTGTGTGTGTGTGTGTGTGTGTGTGTGTGTGTGTGTGTGATTCACCATGGTCTTGGATCACGTGTTGGACTCGTGATCGACAGCTATTTCCCTCCCGGAAGAGCTCTCAGATCT